>NC_137787.1:144183576-144268576 GCF_963383645.1 Muscardinus avellanarius | reverse complement strand
CATCCCTCCTTCCTTCCCCCCCTCATTTTCAGTCTTATTCTTTTTTTGTCCGTGCTGACTGAAACCAAGTCATACAGGGCAAGTACTCTACCACTGAGCCACACTCCCAGCCCCAGTCTTATTTGTCTTATTTGTATTGAGCAACTCTTTATACTATAAAAGATTGGCTTGTTGAATTTATGAACTGAAGGACCTCCCACGTGCCCTCTCCCCATCTCCTCCTCCTCCTCCTCCTCCTCCTCCTCCTCCTCCTCCTCCTCCTCTTCTTCTTTCTTCCTTCTTCCTTCTTCCCTCTTCCCTCTTCCCTCTTCTTTCTTCCTTCTTTTTATTTTTTATGGTGCTGAGGATGGAACCCAGGGGATTTCTACCTCTGGGCTACACTCCCAGACCTATTTTATATATTTTTGGAAACAGGGTCTCACTAAGTTGCTGAGAGCCTCACTCAGTAGCTGAGGCTGGCTTCAAACCTGCATGCTTCTCCTGTCTCAGCCTCCCAAGTGCGGGGATTACAAGTGTGCGCCACCACGCCCAGCTCTCTCCCCATTTCTTGATTATAATTTCTATTTATGGTGTCTTTTTGCCTGAAAATGCTGTAAGTTCTGCTTTTCTCTGTCTAATGTGTCAATATTGTGTCATGCTATTTATAGGAAGTCCTTACCCTATCCATGGTCATAAACACAAATTTCCCATTTATTGTCCTAGTGTGCTTGTAGATTCTTACTGTTAGTCATTTGACTTGTCTAGAATTAATAGAGATAAAAAGCATGAAGTTTGTCTGTTTGGGATGACTACATGATTTTTCCAAACTATTTACTGACTTCCAGTCTTTCCCCTGTAAACACCACCTTTATGGAAGGCATGATTTCCATACGTGTATGCCTTTCACTAGTCCCCATCTTTGTAGTGTGTTCTGTTGACTTTCCCATTGGTCCATCACCTTGCCTAAGGATGTGTTTTAAATGTCCAAAAAGACTGGTGCCCCCAATGCTCCTCTTTTTGAAGAGAAGCCTCATTATTTTTGGCCTTTTTTATAATATGAACTTAGAATCAACTTGTCTAATAACCCCAGCAAGTTAAAAAAAAAAAAAAAGCTAAGTATTTTTTTTTAACTAGAAGCATACTAACTTAAAAGAAGTTTAGCCAGGTGTGGTGTCTTGTGGTGCCTATAATCCCAGGGAGGATTTGGGAGGCTGAGATACAAGGATCACAAGTTCGAGGTCAGCCTCAGCAATTTGGTGAGACCATATTTCAAAACCAATTAAAATAAAATAAATAGGCTGGGAGTGTAGCTTAGAAGTAGAATGCCCCTGGGTTTAGTACTCAGTACCCCCAACACACACACACACACACACTCAAAAACTTATGTGATTATAACTTAGAAACTTAAAATGAATTTTTTTTTTTTTTTTTTTTTTTGGTGGTACTGGGGTTCCTGGAAGCCCTTCTACCTCCGGGTTACACTCCCAGACCTATTTTTACATTTTTATTTGGAAACAGGGTCTCCTAAGCCAGCGCGCGCGGCTGGCTTCGAATCTGCGCGATCCTCCTGTCTCTGCCTCCCAAGCGCGGGGATTACAAGCGTGTACCACCACGCCCGGCAGAATGAATCTTTTTGATGTTGAAGCTTTATAAATTTTAGTCATATATAAAAATCATTGAATATATTTTTAACTGGGCTGCCTTCTGAATTGCATTTACAAATTTTCTCCATATAAACTTGCATATTTTTTAAAGACTTTCTAAGTGTTTTACCCATTTACTCTTAACATAAGTAAGGTCTGTTCTAGTTTGTATATGGAAAGGCTATTATTTCTGCATATTAATTTTCTCCTGTGTACCTTTGTTACATTCTTACACATTTTAAACAGGTTCTTTGTTGATACTCTGGAATTTTTTTTAGGAAAACAGCCTCACTATTTGCAAATAATGATAATTCTGTCTTCTTTCCAATTTTGGTTTTTCTTTCCTTACATTGTGTCTTTGACTGGGACCACCTGAGGAAGGATAATTATTAGTAGTAATTGTAGTGATGTCTCATCTTGACTTCTTGGTGTCATTTCTAGTCTTTGATGAGCTAGCAGTAAATAAAGCTTTATCTCATCTGTGATATGTGCTTGTGTGGGGAACAAGGAGGCATTCATCTGTGCTCCTGTTGCTGAGCAATTACATTAATAAATGAAAGTGTTCTAAAACTGAGGCATGATGGTGAAGGCACCACTTGGCAAATGAATTGTTTTAATAACATAAGATTCATATATTTCAAGAATAAACCCTGCAGCTCAGTTCTGTGTGTGTGTGTGTGTGGGGGGGGGGGTTCTGGGGATTGAATCCATGGGTGTTTTACCCCTGAGCTGTCTCCAGTCCTATTTTATTTTATTGAAGCAGGGTCTTGCTAAGTTGCTGCGAGTCTTCTTAGGTTGCGGAGGATCTTGATATATTGCTGAGGTTCTAACTAAGTTGCTGAGGCTGTCGTCGAACCTGCAATTCTTCTGTTTCAGCCTCCCCAGTACTGGGATTATAGAGGTGCACCACCACGTCTGGCTAATTTTTAAATTTAGGATTTACATCAATATTTAAAAGGAAGATTCATAAGTAGTTTCCCTTTTGTATACATTTTTGTTAGGTGATGGGATTTTAATCCCAATTTGGATACTTCTAGATAAAATATTATCAGAATTATTCCTTTTAAGTTTATTACAGTTCTGACAGTTGGGGAAGCCAGCTCTTGACTTCTGTTTTATTTATGGTATTGACCTATTTATGTTTTCTATGTTTTTCCCCCTTTAATCAGGTGTTGTTCCATAAGCATATGTTACATATTAACTTCTTAACTTCTGTTTTATTTATGGTATTGACCTATTTATGTTTTCTATGTTTTTCCCCCTTTAATCAGGTATTGTTCCATAAGCATATGTTACATATTATTTACTGAGTATTCTCTGTTCATATTGTTTGAGACCCTCCTGAATCAGTTTGGGATAAGGAGACCTTTAATTGTTGAGTTATTATTGTTTTCAAAAGTGGCAGTTCTTTCTTTGTATTTAGCACATTAGTGTTCGACAGTCATGCCTACCATTCCCAGATGTGGTTATTCAGGACAGTTGCATCATTTTGTAGTTGGGGTGGTGATACTGTAATACTCCATGTTTGCATGGCTCTGTAGACCATTGTTATCGTATTTGCATACTTGGCCAGCGGACTCTGGTTTTACTGGTGATTGTGAAGCAGACACACTGTTCTTAATAGACACGATTTATTTCACTCTTGTACATTAAACGTGTTAAGTAACTCTCCTGAATAAAACATTTAGTGTCTATTGTGTGTTTATTTTCAGAAGATGTATAAGACATGTTCCATGTATAAAAGATAGTATAATCCAGTTGGAGAGAAAATTTATATGATGAATGCAAAGTTGAATTAATAGTTATATTTCGGCTATAATTATTAGCTTGGGAGGATGAGGCAAATGAACTGCTTGAGCTCAGTCTGAGACTAGCTTGGGAAACATGAGTCTCTGTCTGAAAAAAATAATAATTATGGCAAACACCAGATATAAGGTAGGGTTGTACTTATCTTTTTTTTTTTTTCGGTACTGTGGATTAAACACAGGGGCATTCTACCTCTGAGCTATACCCCTAGCCCTATTTTTTCCTCTTTATTTTTGAAACAGGGTCTCACTAAGTTATGGAAGACTTCACTAAGTAGCTGAGGATATCGGAAACCACAATCCTCCTGTCTCAGCCTCCCAAGTACTAGAATTACAAGCATGTGCTACCATGCCCAGTTGTACTCATCTTTGGCTGAAGGAGTTTGAAATAATTTTCAGATAGGATAAAAAGTTCACCCCATCCTCACTTGCTTGACTTTGCAAATTAATTTAGAGAGCTAAAAAGTTTTAGCAGTGTTTTGCTTCTCCATATCCCATGTGTTCCTGAATTCATCTGGAAATACACATCAACACAAAAAGAAGCTGTAAAAAAAAGTGATAATATTGATTTAAATTTATATTATAATGTTAAGAAACTCAGTACTTATGCTTGATAAGATTGCATTGAGTGTGTTGAAGTTTTATGGACAAACTGTTCTTTTTTCTACAGATTTATCTAAAAACAGACTGGTTGAAGTTCCAATGGAATTGTGCCATTTTGTATCACTGGAAATTCTTAACCTGTATCACAACTGTATCAGAGTCATTCCCGAGGCCATCGTTAATCTGCAGATGCTGACCTACTTGAACCTGAGGTAGGTTAACTGTGAAAGTTGTAATCAACTTCAGTGATGAAATTCTAAATAATTATGCTTTCATTTCTGCCACATTAGCCTGTCTACAATTCCTAATCATTCTTGCAAGTAAATCTCACAAAGATCATTTAAGAAATATATTTTGTAATAAAACCTTAGTACCTTTAGTATTATTCCTGGTGCTAGAATTTCCTGAGTGCCAATATGTAAGAGGTTTTTTTTTAAATAAATGATTTGCATAGTATCATTTGTACTCTTTGGTGCTTGTAAAGTTATAGGTATATCATATTCAAGTATTTATATAGATTTTTCAGGAGGAAGGGCAAAGGAAGTGAAAAGATTTTGGAAGTTGGGAACAAAATAGGACAAGAAGAAAAAAAAAAAGACCTGGCTGGTGATCTTTGGGGGTTATTGGTCCCATTGTTCTCTGCTACCTGGTGGGGATTGAACCCATTTACCTTAAGGAAGTTGAGGTGTAGCATGAGTAGCTCTAGCCAGACGTTAATGTACCAGTATTGGGAATGGCTTAGGAAGATTTGAGAAAGCTCTGATTATTAATAGATAGATTTCAAAAATAATTTTGTCAAAATGGCAGACCTGGAGAAAGACTTGGTTTAGGTTTCAGTCAGTAAGCAAACAGCTATTGAAACTTAAATTAACCTAGCTAAAGGTAATTAGCAAGTCTATAGGAGAGGGGAACTTCCTATATCATCTTCATTCTAAAGACAGGTTTACATAATAATTGGATAATCTAGCTAGGATGGGAGGAGGGGATTGACCTTTGTGAAAGACACCTTGGTGGGGGAGGTACCTTACAGGGTTTTTACTACGTGAGAATTACGTGAACAAGATGGAGGGTGTTGTATATAAAAAGTCCGGTCCATGTGTTGTATCTTTGGTGGGGTATTCATTTGAAACCCCCCCCCCATGTCATTCAATAATGGCATGGGCTGTAACTATCTTCTGTATTTCTATCTTTTTAATAAACTTCTTTAAATCTTCAGCAAGAGTCCAGGCTAATGTGTATTTATCCTTAGCTCAGGACAAGAACCCGCGCTTTTCCTGTTTTTCTGTTTTTGTGTTTTGTTGTGGTTTGAGGGAAATTATGTCCGGGACCCTAACAGGGGCCCCCGAGGACAGTTTCCCCCAAACCGTAACATACTCTCAAACCATACCAATAAAGTTTGCTGTCTTTTAGTCCATTAAATTAGGTCAGCATTGAGGATGGGTAGTGTACATGGATATATAGATTATGCATAACACACTGTAAGATATTAATGCCCTTGAGTAGCTCTGAAGCTAGGAAAATCAGTTATTTTAAGGCATTGGTTTTAAACTTTGCAGCTGGATGCTCAGGTCAGATTCTAGCTCTTTGTCTCATAAATCTTGGCTCTATATCTAGGATTTTGGAAAAGGGAGAAGTGCTATTTTATCGAATCTATCTCTCATATAAAAAGAAGGTCTCAAATTCTAGCCCATTTGTAGCCTTTTCTCATGTCAGTTGCAGCATCTTGTTGTATAAATGATTAGCAAAGCTTGTGCTATATGACAAATATCCCCAATTTAAAGTTCAAAATTCCCAGTGAACCATGTGTAGCAATCACTTTATAATAGACCAAGTGCCACTGGATTTTTTTCATTTGGCTTTGTTTTAGTTGGCTACTGAATTATAGGCCTTCTGCTTTCTTTGCAGCTCCCTCTGATCCCCCCTCCCCCAATTTTTTTTTTTTCATTGCATTTCCACAGAAGCACATGTGTTTTTTCATCAGGACTGAATAAAAGTCTTAGCATGTTTGTAAATGGCCTTAGCATCTTTTTTTGTATTAAGTTTCTTTTAGTATGATCTGGTGACTCATCTTGTCTAATCTGCTTGTCTGCAGGTTTGGCAGGTTTCTAATGCATCTGACTGTTTTGAGTTTTCATGCTATTCTGCTATAACAGAATAGTTACTCTGCAACCGTTGCTGGACTAGCGTAACAGTATCTATGCATTTTAATTCAGTGTCTCTTTAAGACATTGGTCCTCTAATCCCAACCCACAAGCATATGCATTTGGTTTGTTTACTTGCTCAATTTTGTACTGCTGTGACTTGTTTTTACCACTCATAGTTCTATGTGCAATAAATAAATGAATTTAACTTTGCATTGCTATATTAAATCTACACACTGAGAAACTTTGAAGTATAGATGACTTTTTCTTCTAAGATGACAGACTGTAACATTTTGAAAACACTAACTTAATCTTAGTGCATTTTTGAGATGCTATAAAAGTTGGTTTTGCTGGGCGTGGTGGCACACCATTGTAATCCCAGCATTTGGGAGGCTGAGGAGGATTGTGGTTCGTGGCCAGCCTTAGCTACTTAGTGAGGCCCTTTGCAACTCAGTGGGACTCTGTTTCAGAAATAAAGAATCAAAAACAGGCTGGGGAGTCGGGTCTGGTGGCGCATGCTTGTAATCCCAGCATTTGGGAGGCTGAGACAAGAGGATCCAGATTCTCGAGGAGCCTCAGGTACTTAGTGAGGCCCTTTGCAGCTCAGTGAGACCCTGTTTCAAAATAAAGAATAAAAAATAGGGCTAGGGGTGTAGCTCAGAGGTAGAATGCCCCTGGGTTCCATCTCCAGTACCACACACAAAAAAGTTGGTTTTGTTATGATGATTTTCATCTTGCATTTAGTTGAGACTAGAATATTATTGTTGCCTTCAGATGAGTAGTAGTAACGTTTTGGCATGTGGTTCTCAGAACTATTTAAAACAAGCACAGAGAGAAGCCACTGAAATACTGAGAGAGAGAAGTCATTGATGATGGTTGAAAAAGACTGTGTGGTATATTATAAGCAGCTTTGTGATAAATTTCTAGGCAGTGAGAAAGAGAAAAAAACCAAGGGACTATTAAACATCCAACTCTTTACATTTTGTTTTCTGCCTTAATTACTTAATTTCACCCTCACCTCTCTTTTTTCCCATTTGCAATTGTCAGCTTTGTTTTGTCTTTCTTCATGTTTCCAATTTTATTACCATGTGTGAATCATATAAGTCCATACTTTTTGAAGAAATTTGATAACTAACTAGAGAAAATTTAGAAAATGACTCTGATGTACATACAGAAATTTATCAAAGCCAGTCACTGTGCTGAGCTTGGGAAAGAGCGGAGCGGGAGGGAATTGGGTGGGAATGGGTTAGGGCTCAGTGAGTACAGTGTGCCTGCCTGCCTCTATCGCCCTGGACTCCAGCAAGATGTATGATTACCATGCACCAAGAAAAAAAGTAAAAATAAAAAATAAAAAGTATGTCTCTTACCTACTAGATATTGCATAAAGTTATAGGGAAAATGTAGGGGCAGTGTCTATAAACATTTTGAAAACCAGATACTAATTATTTTTGATACTTTAAATAAAATTTCCTGCCTGAGCACAAATGTATAAACATAAAATAGTAATAATGGAATAATTTGAGTACACCAGGATGGTAGTCATTTTGTCATTCAATTGCATATCCTTTAATTTCTGCTTCACCTCTGGAAATTAGTTAAGTCATCTCTTCTAGGAATTGGACCTTTGAAATTGAGTTATTTCTCACATTGGGAGTGATCTGATGTAGGGTGCAGTCGAGCTCTTGCCTGAAAGATTTATTTGTAGCTTTTGAAATAGTAGGTGACTGTCACATCTGTTTATTTGCAAATATGTGACAGTATCTAGACAACAATGATAGCATCTAATTACCTTGTTAAGTCTTCTAAGATGGCAGTCTTGTCTGTGTGACTCCTCCCTGTGCTGTCCCCAAGCCAGTGACCAGGAAGAGCTCAGGATACAGTGCTTACCGGTGGTCATGATCCTCCATAGGAACCAGGGTGGTAATTCTAGTCAACCTAGTGAGACCCTGTTTCAAAGTTGAAAAAATGAAATAAGGCTGGGAGTGTATCTCCGAGGTAGAATGTCCCTGAAGTTAATCTCCAGTAACACACGTGCGTGGACACACACACACACACACACACACACACACACACACACACACATCGCATGTAGGAAATTACTAATTTTGTACTGATTCCAGAGTAGAGATGATACCATATAAAGATAATTTGGATTTATGGGAAACAAAAATGATTGTGCCCTCTGTGATACCTTGTATATTCCAGCAGACTACACAGTCATAAGAATTTGATCATGGTGGTGACGGTGTTGATAACGGTAGAAGGGTATGTCTCTGTCTACCCAGGAGGTTCTTGGCTGACATGTTGTCACCAAGACATGGTATCTTTAAAGGTCAAATGCCTGCTTGGTACCACCAACCTTATACATGTCTTAGAGAGGTGTTTCATTAGCACATGAAGAACATTATCACTGAAATGCAGTTAAAAATATTCAAGTGTTTTCCATATTTTCTTATGTGATGGAAAAATTGTATTTGTGGAAAATGTTGATTTACTGTTATTTATCTAGCCAGTGTTTGAAGGATCTAGACTTTTAATCTTTGATTCTTAGTGTTCACAACAGAAGGTTATGTTAGTTTAGTATATGTGTCACTGTGTCTTTTCCAAGAAATGTCGCCAAGAACAATAAAAATGATTAAGCACGACTTGTTGATATAGAAGAACACTTTGAACCTGAAACTCAGAGGAAAGCCTCCCCAAGTGTAAGCTCTATTTTAAGTTGTTGGAAAGGTGGTTGTTGATAAAGCCTGTGAAGAAAATACACTTTGAGGAAAATGACCTACCCCAGAGGAGCAAAACTTGACAACAGTTGGACTATTGTGAATTTAAGAACCAGGGACCTTGGTTCAAGTCTCATCACAGAGAGGTTTGGGATGGAAGGTACCAAAAAAAAAAGAAAAAAAAAAAAAAAAGAAAGACAATTCTTTACAGCATTTGATCATACTGCTTCCAGAACTTTGGTAAGTGGTTTTTACTTTCCTGGGGGAAACCTGCCCAGCCAGGCCTGGGGTATTCATGAGAGGCCCTGATCTGGATCTGTCCCAGCCCACGAGGAGGGGTGTGAGGCATGGCCTACAGAGAAGGCCCTTTCTTGCATGAACTGTTATCACCCTGTAAAAGGAATGTGTTTTGGCTGCTCTCTCTGCATCCTGGTATCCTTTTTGGCTGCTGAACAATGTGCAGAAAGAGCCAACTTCCCGATGGTCATATAACCTGCATCCCCACATTCTTTTGGGACTCATTCTGAGAAATAATCTTTAATCCTTAGATGATCACTTTCTATTTAAAGGATCTTGCAAGCTAGGGTTAACTTAGAAAGCACAGATTTTATGTTTTTGATTAGGAACTAAGAATTATCATTTTAATCTTCACTTCTTGGTGTTCACAACAAAAGGCTTTGTAAGTTTAGTGTATACATGTGCTCTTGTGTTTCTTCCTGTTACAGAGTATCTTATTGACATTTCTAAAGAAGGCATCTGTGGAAGGAAAGTGTTTCTTTTCTCTGAAAAGTGAGAAAATTGGTGGTATGTTCCTAAAATGCAAAAGAGGAGCTTTATTTAACTTAGTGCAAACTTCTACCCCATACCCTTTTCTGAGGATCTTAGGTCATTCAAAAGGAAAATAAAACCGTGTGTGTGTGTGTGTGTGTGTGTGTGTGTGTGTGTGTGTGTGTGTGTGTTTGCTTGCACATGTCAACCATCCACATGCACAACTGGCCATATGTGAGTTAAGCCTTGTCTTTTCTAGTGATCCCTAATCATTTTTTTCCCCCTTGGTGGAATTGGTAGACAGTAGCTCCTAAAAGTTTTAATGTGTTTATGAATTGCTGTGCCTGTAAAACTGTGTCTATAGGCCTAAGTAGCTGATGGGTCTTATTAAGCATGGATGCATTAATAATTGGATATTTCTTATCAAATTTCATTCCTTTTAGTATAGCCCATACTTGGCAAGACACCCTAAGAGGATTTTTCCGTTGTGTACACCACCTGATCACAGATGTTGGTTTAGTTTAATGTTTGTATTAAAGAAAGAGCAGTGACACAAAAGGGAGTGTCATGGCTTTGATGACTACAGTGCTGTCAGAATCTGTGGGTGTTTTCAGTTCGGCTCCTGATCTAAATGGAGATGGTAAGATCTTTGTGCTGCAGAATAACTCTCCAGAAATGAAGAAAATACCTACTCTTAAATCATTGTGTAATTTTTTTCATTTATAGTAATTCTCAAAGTTTTTTCTGCAAGCCCCAAATCAACAAACCCCAAATTACTTTTAGTTTTTTAATTAGACAGATAAAAGAAATGTCATTTCATTAATAATCAATGTGCTATATTTTCTCTAAGTATATTTCAGTTTTCCAGTCTTGTAACAAGTATTTCACATGACAAGAGAGAAGTAAAAAACAAAACAAAACAAAAAAACCCACACACACATTTTAAAATGGCACGGGTTTTTAGAATAATCACCACCACCACCATTACTCAATAGCTAAACAGGATGTAGCCATTACACCATTGTATCTGAGCCCTTCAACATTTTTTTTTTTACCATAGTTAGGAAATAGGAAATGATCCCTAGGCCACACTATTTCATAAATAATAGAAATAAGTGGGATGTACTTTTTAGATATTTTAAAATTTCCTAAACCATTTCATCTTTTTTTTTTTTTTTGGACTGGGATTAAACCCAGAGGTGTTCTAGCTCTTAAGTTATACCCTATTCTTTTTTATTTTGAAGCAGAGTCTTGCTAAGTAGCTGAGGCTGGCCTCAAACATGCCATCCTCCCATGTTAGCATCTGAAATTCTCTATTATAGACATGTGCCCACACACCCAGACAAGCCCTTTCATCTTTTCGTTGTGTTGAACAGTATTTTTCATGGCGTTTGCTGTCTCAAAGAACAGTTTGCTAATCATAAAAATAGTTGCTCTTTCCAGAGGGACAGTCTAAGTACTTAGATGAGAGAACAATTTTTTTAAAGTTGCAACTGTAGCCGGGCGTGGTGGTGTACACTTGTAATCCCCGCACTTGGGAGCTGGAGACAGGAGGATCGCACAGGTTCGAAGCCAGCTACACTGGCTTAGGAGACCCTGTTTCTAAATAAAAATGTATAAAATAGGTCTGGGAGTGTAGCCTGGAGGTAGAAGGGCTTCCAGGAACCCCAGTACCACCAAATGAATAAATAAATAAATAAATAAATAAGTAAGTAAGTTGTTACTGTATTTAGAGTTGGTTCTCCTTTTTATTCCTAAAACTGTAATTTTAAGCATTTTTTGCTTTTCTTTATTCAGTTTTCAGATGTTTTAATTGTGTGTATATATATTTAATCAGATTTTATTTTATTCCCCAACTTGGTTCTTTCTTTTTTATTTCATTAAATTTTTTTTATCTCGACTTCCGGGAAGATGGCGACCTAGAAAAGCGGGACTTAAGAGCCCCGCTAATGCCGGGCGTGGTGGCGCACGCTTGTGATCCCCGCACTTGGGAGGCAGAGACAGGAGGATCGCGCAGGTTCGAAGCCAGCCGTGCGCGCTGGCTTAGGAGACCCTGTTTCCAAATGAAAATGTAAAAATAGGTCTGGGAGTGTAGCCCGGAGGTAGAAGGGCTTCCAGGAACCCCAGTACCACCAAAAAAAAAAAAAAAAAAAAAAGAGCCCCGCTAACAACCAATCTCCATTACCACAAAATCAGCACCTTTCATAGCCAGAAAACACCATCACCAGAGAAACAAAAAAATCACCAGGCTCCAGAGAGAAAGCGAACTGAGAACAGAGCTCAGAGCCACAGAGGAGATACACCGGCCTCACGCCCGAGGACGCGGCAGCAGCGCCATACTGCCGGCGGCAGTGGCAACTTCCCCAGACGGCTACAGCAAGCCGAGGTGAGCCGCTGCGGGACAGCCAGGCGGGATTTCTCGCCGCAAGTAAAATCTAAATCTCCCAGTGGCTGAGCTCAGCACACGCTGCAGGGATTCAGAGTGGAAATCAAAACCAAGAAGAAAAAATACGCCAGCCTCACGGCCGAGGGCGTAACAGCAGCGCCATATTGCCACCGGCGGCAGCAGCAGAGAAATCACCGAATCCAGTACAGCTACATCTGCGTACTCAAGAACAGTGAGTCAAATTGAGGGCCACAGAGGAGAAATCCCAGTACTGTACTCCCTGGGACTTGACCCAGTGGGGGAGGGGCGGTGGCAGAGATATCACACCATAGGAGAACGTACAACCTGGCACCCCCCACAGTCTAAAGCAGCCTCTATCGACTCTCTGGGTCGGAGACTCTGTGATACAACCCAGTAAAGGAGTAGTGGGGTCTGAGATAATACAGACTCGAGATCCAGAACACCTTAAGTGAAGTCATAGTGACCCAAGGGAAGAACCCAGAGAAGGCACAAACTTCCGAAATCATGGGAAAGAGGAATAATACTGGAGCAATGAATGCCCACAACCCCACAACATCAGAACCCGATAAAACAGAAAATCAGAGATTTCTAGAAGATCAAATCAGGAAAATAACTGTAGAAATAATAGAGGTGCTTCGAAAAGAACTCAGAGAGAGCCAAAAAGAGATAAAGGATGCAATTAATGAAGTAAAGGCCTCAATTCAAAGTACAAACAACCGATTAGACCACATGGAGAACAGAATCTCGCTCTTAGAAGATGATCATTCCAAAAATGAACGCATAGTTTCTAATCTAGGAAAAAATATCCGACAGCAGGAATCTGATATTGAAGAAATATGGGCCCATTTTAAGAGAGCTAACCTAAGAATAATTGGAATAGAGGAGGGAAAAGAAAGTGAAACCAAAGGGATCAACAATCTCTTCAAGGAAGTAATAGCAGAAAATTTTCCAAACATAGAGCAAGAGGTTGATACACAGGTCCAGGAAACTTATAGAACTCCCTTTAGACAGGATCGGAGAAGAGGATCCCCACGCCACATAATTGTCAAAATGACCAATGTGGAAGCCAAGCAGAGAATCTTAAAGGCAACAAAAACAAAGGGCCAAGTGACATTCAGAGGCAAACCAATTATTATCACTCCAGACTTCCCAAACCAAGTCATGAGAGCCAGAAGGGCTTGGAGTAACATATTCCAAACTCTGAAAGAAAACAACTTCCAGCCAAAAATTTCCTATCCAGCAAAACTATCTATCAAACTAGATGGGGAAATAAGAAGCTTCCATGTCAAACAGAAACTGAAGGAATTTATGTCTTCAAAACCAGCGCTAGAGAAAATACTCAAAAGAGATTAACTACAAAGAAGAAATAGGTAATACACACCAGAACCAGAGAAACAAGAGTTTCCATCCAACAGACAACTAAGATTGGTTATCTGTGGAGATTCATTACTTATGTTAGTCTTTTACCTATCTCTAAATGGTATTGTTTGCCTTTATTGTTGTTAATTTTTAGGATTTCTAGTTGGAAATATTTATATACCTTCAGATACAGCATTTGGAAATATTTTATTCCATTCTATCAGTAATTTTTAACTCTGTTTACATTGCCTTTGGATATACAATATTCTATTTTTTAGGGAGTTTGTATACTCTTCTGTTGCCTGTGCCATTGAAATCATATCCAAGAAATCACTGCCAATTTCAATGTTGTGAGGTTTTATGACCCAGATTTTCTCCTAAAAGTTTATAGTCTTAAGATTTATATTTAGGTCTTTTATCTATTTTGAGTTAATATTTGTATATGGGATTAGGTAAGGGTCCAACTTTATTCTTTTCCATGTAATTATTATGTTTCAACATTATTTAGTTAAAAGAATATTATTTCCACCACCAAATGTTTGTGGAAACCTTGTCAAAAATAACTTGACAATATAGGGAAGAATTTAGCTCTAGGCTTTTATTTAACTCCAATGGTTTATATATCTGCCTTTAGAATAGTACTACACTGTTTCAATTATTGTAGCTTTATATGGTTTGAAATCAGAAAATATATATCTTCTAGCTTTGTTCTTTTTCAAGATCGTTTTGGGTATCTAGAGTTCATATTCCATATTAGGATAGATTTTTTTTTCTGAAAAATAAATATATAAATATATGATAGTTTCACCTAAAAAATAGAAAAAAAATATTCTCTGGTAAGAAAGAAAGTAAAAAGAAATATTGAAATGTTATCTTTAAGTCATCAAAAGCTTGGTATCAGACAAATGAAACTGTTATGTGAGATTACCATTTTTAATTTTGGATAAATTGCTATAATACTAGATGTCAACCACTAAGCCAAGCATGGGAGGAAGGGATGGGGAGAGAATGGGGTGGGGATCGGGTGGGGGCTGACTGGGCGACGTGTGCATGTATGTCTACAAAAGTTTGTATCCCACTATGATGTATGAATACAGTGCACCGATAAAAAATAAAATGAAAAAAATTTTTTATCTCATCTATCTTTTTTGTTTTCTTGCATTTGTTACAGGTTTGGTCTTTTTGTAAATTCTAGAGTTTGGGTTCATCAGATCACGGACTTCTAGGTTTTTTTTAATAGAATCATTTAAAGCATGGATTTTCCTTTGTGTAGAGCTTCCACTGATACGTGAAAGCTTCAGTGTGCAATGTTTTAGTCAGCTTTCTGTTATTGCAACAAAACCTCAGAGGCACTTAGCTTATAAAAAGAAAAGATTTATTTTGGCTCATAGTTTTGGAATTTGTAGTCCACGAATGGGTGGCCCCATAAGTCGTTGCCTCATATGAGAGCTGCACATTATGGCGAGAACACAGTGGCAGAATAAACCTCTCCCTTTATGAGCTAAGAGGCAGAGGAGGAGACAGGAAGGTTCTCCTTTAAGGGTATGATCCCAGCCACCTAAGGACCTCCCACAAGGCCCTGCCCACAAGGCCCTGTCCACTTCCTAAAGGTCCACAGCATCTCCCAGTAGCTTCCCTGGGGCCAAGCCTTTAACACATGGGCTTTTGGAGGACACTCATCCAAGCCAAAGCATGTAATGTCTTTAAAATAACTTTCAGCCGGGCATGATGGCGCACACTTGTAATCCCCGTGCTTGGGAGGTAGAGACAGGAGGATCGTGCAGGTTCGAAGCCAGCTACGCTGGCTTAAAGAGACCCTGTTTCCAAATAAAAAAATATAAAATAGGTCTGGGAGTGTAGCCCAGAGATAGAAGGGCTTCCAGGAACCCCAGTACCAAAAATATTAAAAATAAAAATAAATAAAAGAACTTTTAAATCTTGCCTAGTTTCCAGTATTGCTTCGTTTACCTGTGAATATTAAATATTTACAGAATAGAATTTTTTTAATCTCTTAAATTTTATTTTTAATTTAATGTTATTGTTTCAAAGAATGTTTTTTTTTTTTTGATATAGATTTTTTGAGGGTCAAGAGTTGCTTCATAGCCTATTTAGAGTTAATTTTGTATCTATCCCACGGGTACATGAAAACAAAGTATATTCGCTATATCCTTTATACTGGATTCTAGTAAATCTGCTAACTATAACTTTTGATTTGGGCATTCACATCTCTTCTGCCCTAATACGTTTTGTGTCCACAGGGATAACATGGAAGTGTACACTAGTCAAGATGCCCAGCAATATTTTTGTCCATTTCAAAATCATTAGCAATTTTTATTATACGCTCAGTAATTCAAATTTATATCACCACATATAAGAATTATACATATTTATGAAATATTTACATAGGACAAGAATAGGGGTGGGGGAACCAGTGATGTTTAGTGGCGATTGTGCGACTCTTAGATGTGGTGTCCTAAGAACTGTGAGAGCCTGATTATGTCTAGGAGGGAGGTGAGCAGGTGGCTGCAGAGGGATCTGGGAGCTTTGAGGGTTTGCTTTCCTTGGGCCAATAATTAGGATGGGTGATCTTTAGGAAATTTAGGTAAACTGTTGCAAGAAGTATGTCTTCAATAGATGAGTTGCAACCTCAGCCGCAGCATGACCAGAAGGGAAGACAGCATTGGATCCTCCTGGAGGCAGCCTCCAGTATCTGACAGCAGTGCCTGGGTCTGCAAGCCCAGGACTAAAGAGTTCTAAAGGCCAGCCTGGAATCATTTCATTCCACCTTATGTGACAAAATCCATAAAGGAAGTCTTTTCTTTATTCCTTAGGAGTCTTTAGATTTTGAAACTTAAATCTGTAGAAACCCAATAGGAAATATCCGCTATGACAATATAGTCATTCATTCATTTATTCATTCATTCATTTTTGGTACTGAGAGGAACCCAGGGGCATTCTACTTCTGAGCTATACCTGTAGCCCTGCTTTTTATTTTGAAACAGGGTCTTGCTAAGTTGCAGAAGTCCTTGCATTTACCTGTGTTTCGTTTTTGTTTTTTTGGGGTTTTTTTTTTGTTTGTTTTGTTTTTCTCTCAGAGCTTAGGACTGGCTGTTGAGCAAAGCAGACACTCAGGAGGTGTAAAAAATGGTGCTATCAATTTCTTTTCCATTTGAGTTAACATGGCATCTTCTTTCTGTGGATTTGGTCACATACTTTCCTGGTCAATTTTCAGCCTGTTCCCATTTCTTCTCTATTCCTAAGTCTGAATGTTTTTTTCTTTTTTTCTTTCTGCACCTCAGTTCCAGAATTACCCAAAGCTCTAATTCTTAAATATTCTCACTAAGGCCTCGAGAGCCTCAAATCCCTTTTTCTATTGCTGACTCATTTGGACACCAGTCTTCATCTCTCCCATTGCCTAGCATTCAGTCCCTCTTAGCTGTCCTGTTGACTTCTCGGAGTTCCCAAATGGCATACCTTGGATTCTTGTTTCTTTCTGTTCTTGCTTCAATCGTGTTTTTTTTTTTTTTTTTTTTTTTTCCCTCTAAAACCTCGGCTTGGAACCTCAGAAATTATTTTTGACCACTTTCATTTGTCTCCTGCTGCATAAATAAATCATTAGCTATTAGGTGAGCATCTCATGGCCTCTTGCTGGGAATTCTGTGCCCTCTTCCTTCAGTGTTCCTGGGTTAGCTAGAGTGCATGACAAGAGGCTGTGTTGTATGGAGGAACGACCATAGATTTTGATCAGAAGCCCCGCTCAGCTGGTTTCATAGTTCTTTAAATTCTCTGAACAATGCCAGTTTTATGTCTGAAAAGTAGGGGGGTATTGATAGTTAAGTTACAGAAAAATAATAGGTTGCAGGATTGTGGTGAATATAAATGAAATATTATTTGGTTAAATGCCAACACAGTGCCTACATAATTACTACCCAAGAAGTATTTATTGACTTGGTGAGTCAAGTTTAGTTATATATTACATCATCATGCATGATGATGGGTCAAGAAAAATAGTGATAAAAGATCTGGTATTTGTGTAAAGTAAGTAGGTCCCTTAGTATTGTTGGTAAAAAAAAAGACATGCTCTGCGTTTGTAAAAAATACTAGAGCCATTAAGAAGAAGCGAGTTGTTAGTGACTGTTAAATTATACGATAGAGGCTCTCTGGAGCAATCTGCTTGGAAAGATAATAGGAAAAAGAGGATGTACAGGGGCTAATGTTCATGCATGACAATCTGTATTACATCTTCAAGAGTCCTAGAAATAGATGGACTGGCATTAATCTTCAAATGTAAACAATAATATTCAGACATCTTAATTTTTTACTATGTATATTTTTTTTATTAACTCAGTGTTTCTGGGTAAAAAATTGATCTGAGTAACCCATACCCATTCAAGTCAGTATCAATATCCCTTTCTTTTTTGTAAGGGAAAAATGTTTAAATAAAAAATATTTTTTTCTTGGTTTTGGTGAGTTGCTATAGAGGAGAAGGAAGTTCAGGGTACCTTACCTTCCTGGTATTGGGAAACTCAAGTTCATTCTTTCTGAACAAAGCCCTGAGAAGTGGGAGCATTATCTCCAGGACCAACACGTCTTTCCCAGCCACTAAGTGTTGGTTTCTTAATGTGCCAACAGCAGTGTTCTGCACAGTGTTATTTTTCAGGATATAGATCTCAGACCACAGCAGTCTTAATACCTAAAGCTTCAAACCTGGACTGTTGCCTCTGAAGGTATTTGACAAACTAATATTCTTGTTGGTCTTGGAGGCTGAATTTTCTTTGAGCCATCCCCCTTGATTTTTACAGTTCCATTTGAAAATGAAAGACATTTCAAGTAAGTCTGGTTTTTAGAGCACAGCAGATAGGCCTTGTCCTTTGGAATTGAAGGATTCTTAGAAGGAAAGGAGAGAAAATAACTAAGATGAAGTTAGATATCAGTAACTACCCTTTCTAATCTAACTATAGAGGTTGCTAGCAGTGGTTGCTGACCCTTAGACATGTAAGAGAAAAAAAAAAAAGAAATATTTTCTGTTTTAAGCAATGGCTTAGTTGTGGCAGGAACCATCTGAGTCTCTGTGGCCTACATGTGTCTGGTGCAGGTGTGCATAGCGAGAGGGGAGAGAAATGGTTGTTGCAGATATTTGTCTGGGTTCCCAGTTGTTTTACAAGCTCACCCTCTGTGGCTTGCTTCTTTTTACAGTCCTCATTTATGAAATGAGCCCTTTATCTTCTCAAAACATGATTTTTACATGTGTAGAGAGTGAAATTGATTGGTGTAGCTTTTCAGAGGTGGGCCAGATTCAGTTGAAATGATGATTCTGTGTTTCTAGTTTTAAAACTTTTTTTTCCCCCAAATTACTATCTTACTCAAGTTGTAGCAACATGACCGGGTTCAAAGTTAAATTTGGGCTGGGCGTGGTGGCGCACGCTTGTAATCCCCATGCTTGGGAGGCGGAGACAGGAGGATCGCGCAGGTTCGAAGCCAGCCGCGCTGGCATAAGAGACCCTGTTTCAAAAATATAAAATAGGTCTGGGAGTGTAGCCCGGAGGTAGAAGGGCTTCCAGGAACCCCAGTACCACAAAAAAAAAAAAAAAAAAAAAAAAAAAAAAAAAGTTAAATTTGGGCTCCCAAATTCAATGTATTCAATTTCTGTCTTGGGGCTGAGGGTATTGAACGTGGTTTAGGGTGCACGCTTGACGTGTATGGGAAGCTCTGGGTTCAACCACAAGCACTTGATAATAAAAGTAATGATTAAAAATAAATGTTAGTCTTAAGAAATTCATGTAAAATATTTTTAGTTGTATAATGAAGCATAAAGATATCTCTATTTGATTTAGCTTGATAGCATAAAATTTAAGTGGACCAAAAGACACCCCAGGCCACGAAGGTAAACTTTGTTGTTTTCGGTAATTGTCTTGGACACATAATGATGGTGGGAATGAAGCTGGAGGAAGTTTTCAGTCATTCAGTCAGAGGAAACAAGGGTGAGACTTTTTTTTTTTTTTGGTCAGGGAGGGCTTTTCAGAATGGAGCAAGCAGGAAACAGGAAATGGCTCTCTGTGGATATTGTTCACTGCTGTGTGTGTATGAAGACAACTAACAGGTGTCATATGCAAAACAGAAAAAAAAAGTTACTCTGCCTTGAATGGAAGGTGAACAGGGCATGCATACAAGAACATAAAAACAAAATGAGGGGAGGTATCCTGTGGAAAAGGAAATTTACTTGGCCAGAGTAACATTAACTGCTGTTTACTGTAGGTCAAGTGCAGAGCATAGACTTTAATATTAAAACAAAAATAATGCTGCATGTAGTATAACTGTTAGTTCCCTTTTCTCAGCTGAGACTTAGCACAGGTGGGCATGGAGCCCACAGTGGAATCCTGCCCTGCTTTCTCAGTGGCCTTCTAGATTCAAGCCTGTGGCATTTCCCCAAGTTTTGTGAAGGTTAATGATTTCACATCATTTTATTTGTTACTGTTTGACAACCAGGTAAATAGAGATGATGATTGCTGGGTATTCATGTTTTCCCAGAAGAAAGAATAGGATTCTAGAAGTAGAGAGATGAGGGAGAAAAGCACATCCATATGATTAATATACATTCTCTTCTTGTCTGTCCAGATTCGGAGTAGGAACTTGGCTTATTTGGGTGGGCCT
Source organism: Muscardinus avellanarius (assembly GCF_963383645.1). Classification (NCBI taxonomy): domain Eukaryota; kingdom Metazoa; phylum Chordata; class Mammalia; order Rodentia; family Gliridae; genus Muscardinus; species Muscardinus avellanarius. Next base: position 144,248,500 of record NC_137787.1, on the reverse strand, counting down.
GAAATTTTATAACTCAATCTGGTTCTCCCCAGCCTGACTCTGAGTGACCATTTTATGTATTGATTAATTAATTCATTTTTTTTGGTACTAGGGATAGAACTCAGGGACATTCTACCTCTGAGCTATATACCCACAGCTAAGTTTCTGAGATTGGCCTTGAACCTGAGATCCTCCTGTCTCAACCTTCTGTTTCAAGTATTGGTATTATAGGGGTGTGCCATCGTGCCCTGATGATCGTCTTTATTTTTAATCGGTGGTTGTCTTCAAGGAGTAAAATATGAAAACCATATTTTAAAAATAACCCAAATTGTATCAGTTGGAAAATACAATAAATATATTTAGTGAATAAAATGAGACTACACACACATGCTCTCTTTTTGGTCACCCCTCCAATACTTTGCCACATTAGTGACTGGGTATTGATCGCTTAATCTTTATTTAGTGTTGGGCTAAACCTTTTTGTGTCCACAATTTCATGTTAGGTTGGTTTTCTTATCTATGTTTTATAGGCAACAAAAACAAAGAGATTAAATGACTTGCCCACAATCATAGAGATAATTGTGGCAAAGGTGAGATTTGAACCCAGGTCTTCTTATTCCAAAACTGGTGACCTTGTTGTGGCACCAAGCCACCAATATAGAGTAGGTGAGAATCTGTTACAGAAAATTTTCTATAAATCATTTTCAAAGTGAGTTCTATATTCCATTATTAAATGATCCCATACACTAAAAATAAAGGGGTATGTTTCAGTAAGAGTTTTTAAAAATGTATATGCCCTAGATAAAATCACATATAGCTGGGCGTGGTGGCACACGCTTGTAATCCCAGTGCTTGGGAGATTGAGACAGAAGAATCACAGGTTTGAGGCCAGCCTCAGCAACCTCATGAGGCCCTCTGCAACTTAGACCCTCTTTCAAAATAAAAATAAATAAATAAAATTGAACTGTAGCTCAGAGGTAAAATGCCCCTGAGTTCAATCCTCAGTGCTACACACACACACACACACACACACACACACACACACACACACAATTAAAAAATAAAATCACATATGATAATATAGCATGTCTTTATTTCTATGTATTTTAGGAAAAATAATCTTTTGATAAGCTAATAAAAATAACATCGAACACTAACATTGTATCTCCAAATATGGGCATTAATAAGTGTTATCATCAAAATACATTAAAATAAGACTCAAAGTCAAGCCATAAGAAGTGACTTGGCCTTTAAATTTCTTAACTTGGGAATTCAGTGAGGGATGCTGGTACTTGAAACCCAAAGAATTTTATCCTGCAAATTCAGGCTACCACAGATGTTTAGAGAATGTTGAGCTGCCTTCTTTCATCTCAAGATGAGTAAATAGACAAATGCAGAAGGGAGTCATTGGGCTTAAAAAGATGGAAGGCCGAGTGTGAGTGATAAACATGGTTCTTGTAAAAGCCACTCCCGCCTTTCGTTGGTGCCCCAACCACTACCCAGACAGGGCGGGGATTGAGGCAAGAGTAGGTGGAAAGGCGCTTTGCGGAGAAAAAAAGTCTCAGGCTACCATGACTGAAGCTGTAATTTCTATTTCTAAACAAATAGCCTGTTTTCTCTCCTTTTCTGTAAGGAGTGAACAATAAATAAATTTTGCTTTTGGACGTAACTCACATTCTAGATTGAAAAACAAGTGCTGGCCTTTACCTTATCAGATACTGTATGGCCCTTCCGCACAGGCTCTGTTTGCATCAGAGGCCTGCTGGAGCTAAGTGGGGTGGGAGAGTGGATTGCAGCCGGAGGCACTTATTTCCTTGAGAAAAATTGCTGCCAGATGAGTGGTTTGAGAAAGCCAAGGCTGCTGATGTGGTCTGCAGTGGGTTTAGGATTAAAGGGAATGCAGTTTCTCCTCTCCTTTCTAAATATTCACTGGAGAGCTAGTGGGTTTTTTTTTTTTTTTGTATGCATGTGTATTTTCATTTTCTAGTGGGGAAATTGCAAGTAATACAGGAACATCCTGTGGCAAAATTTATGAAGCAGAGGCTGAGGGAACAGAGGAATAGAGTAGAGGAAGTATGTTCCCAGGTCTATAATATTTTGTATTTTGATGAGTTTTTGGTGTCTATTTCTAAGTCCACGAGTAATTAAATCACTGTGTATAAAGAAGGCATTGGTCACAAGTGAGAGAAATGCTAGGCCATCACCAGCTTTTAGTGTAAAAAGGCATTCATATTCCCATCAAAGAGGCCATGAATGCTTTCAGAAGCTTAGATTTTATTTTTATTAAATTAGTGTGTACCCTGGAACAAGTCCAGAGAGAATCAGCCTTAATGAGCCAAGCCCTCTTTGCCCTACCTTGAGTGCTTTGGTGAATGACTCTCCCTTTTCTAGATCTGCTTATCTGGTTAGATGGGTGCATCAGAGTAGTGAGATGGGCAATAGTTTAATCCTGCATCTCCAAGCCCAAAAAGCGTAGGGAAGATTGCAACCTAAAATTATTCTGCAGAGAGATGTAGAAATTTCTGAAAATACTGAACTTTGTTCACATATGGTCCTCTCTTTGGGAGAATGATTCAATATGGCTCCAAAATAATAGAATTGCGTTGTTAACATTTTTGTTTGCCAATCTTCATTTTATGAAATGGCTTATTAATAAATACTTTATAGCCACAAATTACATCTTGAATTATTTACTTTCCATCTTTTAATAAACTGAGTTCTCATTTCCAGGGTTAGTAGCTATAGAGCCCTTTTTAGTATTTGAGAGACCTCCCAGTAGGTTACCAAGAAGAACTCTGGCCAGAAGAGCCCCACTGATTCTCTGCAGGAGAGGGGACAGCAGGGGGGCATATGAGAGCACAGAGACAGGCTGGTGGCCAGTTCTCCTCCACTGCTCCCAGAGACCAGGAGAGGGTCTGCAGAGCCCAGTGTCATATTCTTTTCAAATCAAAGAAATGAAGCGCCAGCTAGTCCTTTGAGTGCCAGGAACCTTCCAGGAGGGCGCTTGGTCTTTTCTTTTCCTCTGCTGGGCTTTCATAGAGAGAGCTCTTCTGCCCCTTTGAAGAAATAGCGTTCCTTTAGATCTGGTCAATACAAATCTGTACCATTTCTTGGATGTCTGGAGTAGGAGGAATATCAGGGTGTTGGCAGGAAGGCCCAGATTAGACAGGTATTTTGCATAGCACAGCACCTGCTTTATCCTAGCCTATCAGTTAGACACACCCTTTGGTTCAACAGATCTCTGCCCCTATGTTTATGCATGTGTGTATATGGGGAATTAAATGGAGCATACATAAAAGTGCTCACAAAATATACATCTCAATGAGTTTTCATAAATAGGAGTACCTATATAACAAGCATCCAGACTGCGCTCATCATGTTATAGTGACTGTTTCTGATTATAAAAGCACTTGTAGGCATTTTGGAAAATACAACAACAAAAAAATATGCTGAAGAAAACAGAAGCCACCCATTGTATGTATACTCCCAAATGACCACTGGTAATATTTCAATGTGTTTCCAACCTGTCAGTCTGTCTCTCCCCTTTACACATACACAGATCTGTGCATACCTATACATACACACACATAGAACACCACCTTTGAGAGCTGATGCATATGTGCACAATACACAGAAATAATAGTGGAATTCACCTGACACAGAGGTGTTTCACTGTATAGCCATTGGCTTTATGAGCAGAAAGAGAGGGAAAGTAAACCAGGAAAACTGAAAACCATTTGTCTGCACTTCCACAAAAAAAGGCTTGGTGTGGGAGAAGAAGCAGAAGTAATAGGGATGGTTTCTGTATTTCATTGATTAGTACGTTTCCATCCCTCAGGAAGCTAAGCATCCATGACAGGAAGTTCAAAGACTTCTGGGAGGAGGCTGTCTTCCTGCAGAGCAGGGGTGAGAACTCAGCTCAGACTTTGTTGGCTGCTATGCGCATCTAAGCCTCTCTGGGCTTCAGGCTCACTTTGCCAGAAGGATACCTTTACTTTTTTTCTTTGACTTATGAGCAACCTTGCAGGTACCCAAACAGATTTTTTATTGTAGCAGCTCTTATTTTAACAAAAGGAAACTGACTCAAAACTTTGGAAATAGACCCAGTGGTTTGGTGAGCCGCAACAAAATTTATCTTCCCCATTTTTACCGACGTGGATAAACGTCTGCCCCTGCCTTCATGCCTTAGTGGTCTGGGTTGCTTTGGTTGGAGCTGCGTTTCCTGCACAGGTTGTCAGGAGAGAACAAAGTTGGCACCTGCGTTAGATTTTTTTTACTGTAAGAAGACACCTGAGATAATCAACTTAAAAATTTTTGCTCCAAGTTTTGGAGATTCCAGTTTAGGCTCAGTTGGTCCCATATTTTGGGGGCTTGTAGCCAGTCAGTACATTATGGTGGGAGCACATGATGGAGTGTGGGGCTTACCTCATGGTAGGCAGGAAGCAGCAGAGAGAGAAGCAGAAGGTCTCACAGTCCTTTTCAAGGGGTTGTTTCCTGATAGGCCCTGACTTTTAAAGGCCCCCACCTCCCCCTAGCACCAGGCTAAGGACCAAGCCTCCAGCTTATGGGTCTTCAGGAGACATTTAAGATCCAGGGAGTTTGATGACAGTCCTTGTGCTGGGAAAAACTGTCTCCCTCAGAACCATCTATCTACTTATCATATATTTACTTACTTACATACTTATTTCTGACCCATAATAACTCTATATTTGGGGATACAACTATTTTACAATTCAGTACATGGATGCAATGTGTAATGATCAAATCAGGGTAATTAGTTTTTTACTCTCCTTAAACATCTATCATTTCTTTGTGTTAAAAGCCTTTGAACTCTTCTAGTTATTTTGAAATATGTAATAAATTGTTGCAAACCGCAGTCACCCTCTGTGCTATAGAACACTGGAATTCATTCCTCCCTGTGACTTTATTTTGGTACTTGTTATCTAATCTGTTTCTGTCTGTCTCTACCTATTCTTATTATTTTTCTTAATACATTTTGTTTACTTACTTGCAATTTGAGTTATTACAATACACAGAAAGTGTATTGGACTTATTGCCTTAGTAAAATATCTTCTCAGATCACTCCCTTTTTCCTTTCTAGTTAAACATGTGCTCACAGACAGTATAAAGTGGTTGTTGTGTTTATGTGTGTTCTTGTTGTATTATCTTTGCAGTCGAAATCAGCTGTCTGCCCTGCCCGCCTGCCTGTGTGGTCTGCCTCTCAAAGTCTTAATCGCAAGTAACAACAAGCTTGGATCACTACCAGAAGAGATAGGTCAGCTCAAACAGTTAATGGAGTTGGTATGTTACTGTTTTCTAAGATGCTCTTTTTGTTTGTTGACTGTAACCTGCCAAGGTATCCAGAAAGACATTTTACTACAATTGGACAAGGAGAAATATGTATTAGTTTGTTCCCATTGCTATAACAAAATACCTGAGGCTGGGACCTTTATAAAGAAAATTTATATATTCAGTACTTGGGAGGCTGAGACAGGAGGATTGCAGGTTTGGCCAGCGTCAGCTACACAGTGAGGCCCTCCACAACTTAGTGAGACCCTGTGTCAAAATAAAGAATTAAAAAATAGGGCTGGGGTTGTGACTCAGAGGTATAATGCCCCTGGGTTCAATCTTGTTATATCAGAAAGAAAGAGGGAGGGGGAGAGAGGGGGAGAGGGAGGGAAGAAGGAAAAAAAGGAAGGAAGGAACAAAGGAAGGAAGGAAGGCAGGCTGGCTTATTTAGCTTCCAGTTTGGGAGAGTCAGTGTCCAAGAGTGGGTGGCCTTATCCATTTGGCTTCTGGTGAGGAACCCCTGGCTGGTGATGTCATGGTAGGAGCAAATGTGAGAGGTCACATGGAGACATGGAGAGATTGGAAACCAAAGGGCAGCATGGGCCTTGCTCTGGTTACCCTCTCTTACAAGAACCTATTGGGGTCCCATAAGCACTGAGTTAATCTCTGCTGACAAAAGTCACTCCAATGATCCTACCCCCCAACACACACACTACACTACACCTCTTAAAAGTTCTGCTGCCTCTTACAACCACCAAACTGAGGATTAAACTGCCAACACATGAACTATGGGGAACAAACCACATGAACACCATAGCAGAGCCCAAGTTGGTTGGGCTACGATACAGATGCTAAGTACAGAGACCTGAAGCCAGTAGCTATGTCTTTACTCTGACATAGTTCTGAAACTTATAAGTTTCCTGTCCTTTACAATTCCTAAAGTTGGCAAGATACAATTCCTGAGGTAAATAGGTTATCAAATTGTATTTAGATAACTTTTCCAGGTTGCATATAAATAATGAAAAATGATGGCTAACTCAGAAAAATAATGTATAGGTTAGTCAGTAGGCCATGCTTTCTCAAAGTGTATAATTAAGTCAGAGGACAGAAAAAACAGGGCCTCACTAAGTTTCTGAAGCCGGTCTCAAACCTGCCATCTTCTGTCTCAGCCTCTCGAGTACTGGAGTTACAAGTGTGCACCACCATGCCTGGCCGACAGCCACATTTCTGTTATTGAGTAGCTACAAGAGGCTGGTGGCCACCCACCAAGACGTGGCAGCTCTCACGCCTGTCTCCTTCCCACCCACTGCTCCTGTGTCTTAGCAAGCTTGCACTTTTTTTTTCAGTCTTGTCTCTGAACTTTTATTTTTCTTAAATGTTTGCTTATTTTCATTAATTTATTTTAATTGACAAATAATTGTGTGTATTTCTGGGCTACAATGTAATGTTTTGATTTTGTAAAAAGTGTTTGTAGGATAGATGAAAATTGAATAAGTTGACATTATTTAACCACAGGAAATGGCTGGCCTTGGCTAAGGTCACCAACTTAAAAAAAATGTTTTTCCAACCATTCTCATTTATCTTTGATATCTTTTTGCTTAAAATAGTTGTGTTAACAGCCAGGCGTGGCAGAGCACACTTGTAACCCCAGTACTTGAGAGGCTGAGACAGAATTGTGAAGGCTCGAAGCCAGCCTCAGCTACTCAGTGAGGCTCTCAGCAACTTAGTGAGACCCTGTTTCCAAATAAAATGTAAAGTAGGTCTAGCAGTGTAGCCTGGAGGTAGAAGGCTCCTGAGTTCCATCCACAGTAACCCCCCCCCCACACACACACACACACACCACAGTGCGGCCACTATCACCTAGTGTAAGCAGTGAGTGTCTCTGGAAGAAGGACCAGGATGTCTTTCTCTACAGTTCCTTGATTTGACTCATAGTGGTGTTTTCGTTAAAGCTCTTAAAGCTGTCCATGCTGGGCGTGGTGGCGCACGCTTGTAATTCCAGTGCTTGGGAGGCTGAGACAGGAGGATCACACAGGTTCGAAGCCAGCCTCAGCTACTTAGTGAGGCTCTCAGCAACTTAGTGAGACCCTGTTTCCAAATAAAATATAAAAACGGTCTGGGAGTATAGCCCGTAGGTAGAAAGCCCCTGAGTTCCACCCCCAGCAACACACACACACACACACACACACACACACACACACACACACACACACGCTATCCAAGCTATGAAGCTGATTAGAGAAATGTCACCAGGGCAGAGTATAATACAAATGGTGTGTGTTGGGGGGGGGTTCTTATTGTGGGACCACATCAGGTAGGGGGTCTGCAGTCTTTCTTGTGTTGACTAAGCCTCATTTAACTCATTAAAGCCTTCTGAATGAATTGGAAACGTGGCTTCTATTGTGAGATTGTGTGGAAGGATGAAGTGTATTTGGTGAGAGGGGATAGATAAATGTCATATGTTACAGTTAGTGGACAGCTGTGAAGACAAACCTTCTAAGAACACAATAAAATCGAGGGCCTTTCTGGGACATTTGCCAAGAATCTGGCGTTGTCATTGGCTCCACATGCATGGTGACAAGCTGGAGCCCACAGGGGGTCTGGCCGTTGTTTGATTTTGCTCATTTCCACCAGCTCACATGGTATGTAAAAATCATGCATTCTGCTGTCATGTGAGAGAAGACAACATCACTGCTTTAGAAACCTGCTTTAACAACCAAAAAGTTCAGAAGGTCTGGTGCAAGTAAGAAATGACTGCTTGGGCATGGTGATACATGCCTGTAATCCAGTATTTAGGAAGCTGAGAAAGAAGCATTGTTAGGTTTGAATCCAGCCTGAGCAACTTGTCTAGGCCGTCAACAACTTAGCAAGACCCTGTTTCCAAGAAAAAAAAGGAAAGAAAAGAAATAGGGCTGGTAGTATAGCTCACAGGTTGACTGCCTCTGTATTCAATCCCCAGCATCACAAAAAAACCCAAAACCAAAACCAAAAAACCCTTGTGTTTTCCAGCCTAAATACACACACTTTTTTTTAATTAGCTTTTCATAAAATTATTGTATGGAGAGTTTGAATTTGAGGATTGATTATAGACAAGTGATATTAAGTAGCTGCTGAGGAAGATCTCTTCTTTGTTGATTTAATGCATAGCATTCCAAACTCTTGAGGTAGGTAGTGGAGATGTAAATGAAGGTGTTCTCCTTAATCATTTGTTTGTCCTGGTCTCTGGGGATGTGTCCTGACATCTCTGGTTCCTGAGGGACAGTTGGTAACCCCAGGCTTGCTCAGAGCTTCCTGGCTTTCGTCTGCACCTTTCTGACGAAGAGCATTGAGGCAAGGCATGTGTTTGTGGGTACCTGGAAGACGTGTGAAGTAGGGTTTTATACTGGAGAAGGACACTGGTGTTGAGAGATTGTTGATTATACTGGAGGTTACTTGAAAGAGATTCAAGCTTTGCTAGACATGGTGGTGCATGCCTGTAATCCCAGAATTTGGGAAGCAGAGACAGAAGTATCTTAAGTTCAAGGACAGCCTCAGCAACTTAGTGAGACTCTTAGCAACATAGTGAAACCCGGTTTCAAAAATAAAAAGGGTTGGGCATGTAGCTCAGAGGTAGAATGCCCTTGGATTCAATCTGCTCCACCACAAAAGAGAAAAAAGAAAAGAAAAAAAAAAGGTTCAAGTTTAGTCTCTCCCCCCCTTAAGAGTTCAGAACACAAGGAATGACTCTTTTTCATGGCTGAGAAATAAAAAATCGAAATTACTAAGTATCTGTGTTTCAATCTTTTCACCATTTCTCATGTAGATCTTCCTGATGTATGTATGTATGTATGTATGTATGTATGTATGTATGTATGTATTATGGTACTGGGGATTGAACCTAGAAGCATTCTACCTCCAAGATACACCCCTAGCCTTATTTTATTTTTTGTTATGACATAGGGCCTCGCTAGGTTGCTGAGAATCTAAGTTGCCCAGGCGATCTCAACCCTGCAATTCTTCTAGTATTGGGATTACAGGAATACATTACCACACCTAACTCTCTGATGTTGTAGTTTAATATTCATTTTTTCTTCTTATATATCCACAGAGAGAGTGAGCCACTTAAGTCTGCACATTGAGTCAGACAAAGGGGATTCCAAGCCTGGAAAAGTTCTTGGGAGGCTGAGACAAAAAAAGCACAGGTTCAAGGCCAGCCTTAGCAACTCAGTGGGGCCCTCTGCAACTGTTTCAAAATTAAAAAAAAAAAAAGATACAAATAGGGCTGGGTAATGTAGCTGAGAGGTAAAATGCCCCTGGGTTTAATCCCCATTTCCACACACACAAAAAAAAAAGGCTGCAGGGTTGGGGTGGGAATTTCCACAGAAGGTTATAGGAACATGATGGCAGACAGGTATTAGAGCTTGTGTTTCCTGTCAGAGAGTTTGTAATAAAGAGCCAGATTTACTACCAAAAAAAAAAAAAAATCTGCTTAAGCTAATAGTATCAAAACATTCAGGTTTTTGAAAACCTGAGTGACAGAGCAAGGCCACTTGTAACCACTTGCAATCCCATAGTGTGGTTGATCTCCAGCCTAGATCAGTTGGTGTTTGTTAGATGTCACTTCTGTAAAAAAATCACTTCTAGTCTTTTTCACAATATTGTTTTCTGAAAGTGACCATTACCTCGATGAATAACCCCTGAGTTATTCTAATATTATCAATCCCTGTCACTTTTGTGAAAGTAGGTTAGCAACTAGCACCTAGCAGCAACAACATATAAATCTCCAGCCTACACTTAACCCTTCTTGATACTTCCTTTATTCTGGAAAGAAATCAAGCGAAAGACTCTTGATTTCCAAGGGTTTTTTAAATTTTGTTACTTAAAAACACAATGATTAAACCAGTAGAAAACAGACACAGTTTAAAAATACTTAGAATTTTATGTTTTGTTTTTTCATGAAAAATGACAAAGTTAGGTTAGCTGGTCCATGAAAAACTTAAGGGAGTGTGTGTGTGTGTGTGTGTGTGTGTGCGCGCGCGCGCGCACGTGCGCAGACGCACAGGCATGCAATTCATTCACATGCATTATATTGAGGATTGAACCCATGGGCATTCTACCTCTGAGCTACACCCCTCAGCCCTTTTTCTATATATTTTTTTAAACAGGGCCTTATTAGGTTGCTGAAAGTATCACTACATCACTGATGCTGGCCTTGGACTGCAATCCTCCTATCTCAGCCTCCCAAGTAATGGGATTATAGGCATGTTCTACCACCCCCACCTAGGTATTTATATTATTATAATTAGATTGATTTGTGTATCAAAAAGAATAAAATCAGTAAATATGACATGTTCATGATTCTTTTTGTTCTACTTGTTTATTTGCATTATTATAGTGCTAAATGGATGGTAATTTGATTTCACTGAAATTTGAAATAATCATTCTAAAGACATAGCTTAGAGCTAATAGGAAATTCAGAAGTAATTCATTTGACTAGTTCATTAAATAAATGAGTCTAGTGTTTGTAGCCAGATAAATTTTTACTAATTGCAGAAGTGTTAGGCATTCGTGTCTTTATTTTTAAAATGTGTTTTCCTAAATATTTTCTTCACTAAGTGATTTTTAAAAATCTATGCCTCATCATCTTAGGCTAAATTTTGGGGGAAAATGTTCTAGAGAATGGGGCCATTTTAGAACATTTTCAAAACAGAACTACCTTATCCCCAAACACCCAAACTATTAATTTCTTTCTTCCTGCTCCTCCTCTAGCTAATTAAGGCATAATTACCCATGAGGTTTTATTTTTGTGATGAAATTCATAACCTCTTTAAAATCTGGCAAGGTGCCGGGCGTGGTGGTGCAGGTTTGTAATCCCTGCGCTTCGGAGGTGGAGACAGAGGATCACACTTGTTCGAAGCCAGCCTCACTGGCTTAAGAGACCCTGTTTCCAAATAAAAATATAAAATAGGTCTGGGACTGTAGCCCAGAGGCAGAAGGGTTTCCAGGAACCCCAGTACCACCAAAAAAAAAAATAATAATAATAATATAAATATATATATATTATATATGTAAATATGTAATATATATGTAAATATATAATATATATAATATATATATATCTAGCAAGGTTACATGACTGGTGGAGAGTACACTGTTGTATTGTTTTCTACAGTGTTGGTGATTCAGTGGCAAAAAGTCTTTAGGGCTTCAACACACACACACACACACACACACACACACACACACACACATACACACGTGTCAGTGCAGGAAGTAACTAATAGCAATTTAGAATACTATCAAAATAATCCGACCTTCACCTTAAAAATGTGAATGAAAAATTGGACTTTAGATTTCAAATGTCTACAGATGTCCTATTTTAAGGAGAGAAAAATGTTATGTTTATCATTATGCAAAGTTGTTTTTGTAAAGTATATTGAATAATCACTTTCTCTGCAGGCGAATATTTAAATATAGCTGGCAGAAGTTAATTTTCTTGGGAAGGCCTATCAGGAGGGAAAGAGCCTGATTCATTGTTGGTACTGTCAAACAGCATGGCACATCTTGAAAGCTGCAGTGGCCATCACAGGGCTTCAGTGTATGATGTAAGGGAGGACATTCAGAGAGGTGGACAGACCTCATTATAGATGCTGCAACTTTATGCAGATTTTTTGGGGGGGTGCTAGAAATTGAACCCAAGGACATTCTATCTCTGAACTATACTTCCGGTCCTTTTTTATATTATTATTATTATTATTATTATTATTATTATTAATTATTATTATTATTGTGGTACTGGGGGTAGAACCCAGAGGCTTTCTACCTTCAGGCTATACCCCCAGCCCTATTTTATAATTTATTTGGAAACAGGGTCTCACTAAGCTACTGAGAGCCTCACTAAGTAGCTGAGGCTGGCTTCGAACCTGTGCGCTGGGATTACAAGCATGCGCCACCAAGGCTGGCTCTATATTACTTTTAATTTTGAAATAGGGCTTTGCTAAGTTGCTGAGGCTGGCCTCGAACCTGTGATTCTCCTGTATCAGCCTCTCAAGTACAGGAGTGAGCCACCATATCTGGCTTCCACAGATGTTTAAGCTAGTAGACAGCATAATGGATCTGTACTCTGGCCGCTCTGTAAAAGGTGAATCTGAGGAGGAGATTGATGGATGGAAATGAATCAGGGACTATTTTATTTTTAATTTTTTTTTTTTTTTTGGTGGTACTGGGGTTCCTGGAAGCCCTTCTTCCTCGGGGCTACACTCCCAGACCTATTTTTATATTTTTGAAACAGGGTCTCTTACGCCAGCACGGCTGGCTTCGAACCTGCACGATCCTCCTGTCTCCGCCTCCCAAGCGCAGGGATTACAAGCGTGCGCCACCACGCCCGGCTATTTTTAATTTTTTTATTGGTGCGTTGTATTCATACATCATAATGGGATAAAAACTTGTGTAGACATACATGCACACATCGCCCAGTTAGCCGCTACCCGATCCCCACACCATTCCCTCCCCATCCCTCCTTCCCATGCTTGGCTTAGTGGTTGACAGCTAATATTATAGCACTTTATCCAAAATTAACACTGATAATCTCACATAACAGATTCATTTGTCTGATATTAAACTTTTGATCACTTAGAGATAACATTTCAATATTTCTTTTTGCTTTCTTTCTTACCAGAGGATATTTTTTTCTTTTCTTTTTTTTTAAGGTAAAACTTTCATACATTTATTTTTTTTTCAGAAAAAATCTATCCTAACATGAAATATGAACTCTAAATACCCAAAACAATCTCAAAAAAGAACAAAGCTAGAAGATGTACATTTTCTGATTTCAAACCTTATAGAGCTACAATAATTGAAACAGTGTAGCACTGCTATAAAGGCAGATATATAAACCAGTGGAGTAAAATAAAAAGCCTAGAAATAAATTCTTGCATATATGGTCAAGTTATTTTTGACAAGGTTTCCACGAACATTTGGTGGAGGAAATAATAATATTTTCACTAAATATTGTTGAAAAATAATAATTACATGAAAAAGAATAAAATTGGACCCTTACCTAACACCATATACAAATATTAACTCAAAATAGATAAAAGATGTAAATGTAAATCTTAAGACTATAAACTTTTAGAAGAAAACTTGGGTCATAACACTTCACAACATTGAAATTGGCAGTGATTTCTTGGATATGATTTCAAAGGCACAGGAAACAAAAGAATAAACAAACTTCCTAAAAAATAAAAAAAATATTGTACATCCAAAGACAATGTGAACAGAGTTAAAAGTTACTGATAGAATGGGATAAAATATTTTTAAATGCTATATCTGAAGGTATATTAATATTCCAAATAGAGATCCTAAAAATTAGCAACAATAAAAGCAAACAATACAATTTAGAAATATAATTTAGAAATAGGTAAAAGACTGAAATAACGAATGAATTTCCAAAGATTTTAACCAATAAACACATGAATATAGTCTTCTTTGCTTAGTTGTCAGCTGGATGGAAACTCTTGTTTCTCTGGTTCTGGTGTGTATTACCTATTTCTTCTTTGTGGTTAATCTCTTTGAGTATTTTCTCTAGCGCTGGTTTTGAAGACATAAATTCCTTGAGTTTCTGTTTGTCATGGAAGCTTCTTATTTCCCCATCTAATTTGATAGATAGTTTTTCTGGGTAGGAAATTTTTGGCTGGAAATTGTTTTCTTTCAGAGTTTGGAATATGTTGCTCCAAGCCCTTCTGGCTTTCATGACTTGGTTTGGGAAGTCTGGAGTGATAATAATTGGTTTGCCTCTGAATGTCACTTGGCCTTTTGTTCAGGGATTATTATAGTGTCCAGCTGAGAGATAATGCTGGTGTTCACTCTAGGAGAAGTTGGGGGCAGAGAAAGGAGAGCAGGGCCAGGAGGAAGAGGGGAGACAATAAGGAGATGTAAGATTACAAGTGCCATGACCTCCATGTCACGTGTGTTAAGAGGTGGTCTATCAAGGATAACAAGGATTAACAGGGCATTAACCTTCTAAAGCAAAGGTGACAAAATCTGCCTACTCCACAGTCTTGCTTACAAAATGTATGCAAGGTGATCCAGCTACAGGTTTACACACACACACACACACACACACACACACACACACACACACACATATGTATATGTATATGTATATGACTTATTTTATTAATGGGGATTGAATCCAGGGGCATTCTACCTCTAAAGCTACACTCCCAGTCCTATTTTTTTTTTTTTAATTTTGAAATAGGATCTCACTAAATTGTTGAGGCTGGCTACAAACCCTCAATCCTCCTGTCTTAGCCTCCCAATACTATTACACTCGACTGAAACCTCTATTTTAAATAAATAATGTATCCAGGGAGTGTAGTAATATTGCTAGATGTGCGTTTGGTAATAGAGGATGGTTATAATGTTCCTGTGGATGGTCCAGAGGTTGTGACATGGTGTCTTGACAGCAGGGGCCATGCATTCCAATGTGAACTGTACCTGCAGGCCTGGGGCCACTGAACCTCTTTATTTGTGGTACTGGGGATGGAACCCAGGGGCATTGTACCTTCAAGCTACACCCCCCCCCAGCTCTATTTTTATTCTTTATTTTAAAACAGGGTCTCACTGAGTTGCAAAGAGCCTAAGTAGCTGAGGCTGTGCGCGAACCACAATCCTCCTGTCTCAGCCTCCCAAATGCTGGGATTATAAGCGTGCACCACCACGCCCGGCTTGAACCTCTTTTTTCTGAGCTGTAAGACTAAGCTAGTAATGTTGCCTCCTGGTTTCGTTGTGAAACTCAATGAATTTGGAGCATGTGAAAAAAAAAATCCAAGTGGCAGAAGTTCTTCTTTTCTTTTTTTTGTGTTGAGCTTTACTTGCTTAGGTGATCTGGGGGATAAACGTATATCTGTGTCATTGTGCACGTATTTAAGTTCCTTAGGGAAGATTCACATGAAATGCTTGATTGCATGGATAAAGGGCTAATGATTTCTCTCTTTGTCTTTGATGCAGGATGTCAGCTGTAACGAGATAACAGCACTGCCCCAGCAAATAGGTCAGCTGAAGTCTCTCCGAGAACTGAATGTCAGAAGAAATTACCTAAAGGTTTTGCCACCAGGTGAAAAAGGAGGGCAAGGGGAAAGGAAATGGGAGACCTTTATTGTTTGTTTTGGGTTTTGGTTTAACTTTTGTGAAGAGGGGAGATCTTGTTAATCTTAGTCATTTGAATTTCACATGCAGATAACAGAAGAATGATTTCAAATTGTAATTTTAATGAAGGACTATAGCAACAAATTCATTCCTCTCTAATGTGAGCCTGTGGGATTTGGAATATATTTGTTTGCTAGGGATGCTATAAACGGAACCACAGAATAGGTAGCTTAAGTAACAGAAATTTACCCTCTCAGCCCTGGAGGCTGGACGTCTGAGGTGAGATGCTGGCCTGGCGGGCTTCTTCTGAGGCCTGTCTCCTTGGCTTGTCCATGGCCATCTTCCCTGTCTATGCACATCATACCTAATCTCTTCTTATAGGAACACCACTGGATAAGAATAAACTCTAATTAATACATTTTAATTTAATTACCCCTTTAAAAGCCCTGTCTCCAAATACAATCACATTCTCATATGGGGTTAGAACTTTCACATAGGAATTATTGAGGGACACAAGCCAGTTCATAACAGCAGCAGCATGAATTGTATTTGGGTGGAAATGTGATGTTCTGGAAGACAAAGCCAACAGTTTGGGGATATATTTAGTTCCGCAGATCCTGGCTGCCAGGACTTCTGCCTTAGGGATCTGGGGGCCAGGGTTGGGAACCTCTGGTGGCTAGATCTGTGTGTAGGGAGGGTGCTGCTCCTGGGGGCTGATCTTTGCTCACTGATAGCTTTCATGATTTTAGCAGTGAGACTTGGCTCTCCTGCCCCCAGCACGCAGCATGCCTCGAGCAGCCCTGCGCTGGCAGCTGTGGGCTTCCACAGAGCGTCCCTTTGGTACAGTGCAAGAGGGTTCAAGTAAAAAGATAACATTTATTTAGTAATTTTGTCCCATTCAGAGCTTGAAAGCAGCCCCGCTGGTGGCAGTGGGTATGAATTTCATGTTTGAGTTTGGAGCTGGGTCAGGAATGAGTTGAGCAGCAGCAGGGCACTGGGGGAACGCACTGTTTCCAAAGATCCCGTCGGTTCTCATGGTTTTTGTTTGAGGTCTCTAGACAAACATGATTTCAAAATACATATTCAGGCAAAAACATTTGGTTAATCTGCCGTGGGTGGAGCAATTTGAGCACTGCCTGATTTTTATTGTCCTTCTCCTGCATCTTACTCTTTGGCTTGAAATGCTTTATCATTTTAAGGCAAAAAGGTAAAGCTCATGAAATTATGGGATAGAACTTTATAATAAAATGTGGTCATCTTGATGGTCAGGTGTTCACTAGCCATTTATCACCTTTTTCATGCTGACTTTTGTGTGTCCTCTTTGGGTACCCCTTCGCCTATTCAAGTTAAGGGAGGGTGAGAAAATTATGTAGTCTAATTATTCATATCGATTTTGTGTTGGTTTTTACTATAACTACTGCAGTGAAGAGATTGCATTTTGTTCTTTCTAGGACCAGAAAGTTAAAACAACCATTCTTCACAGCAGAGAGGGAGAAGTGGGACGCCTTCCCCTCCTCCTCCTTCTCCTCTACTTTCTTCTTTTTCTTGCTGCACGTCTTTAGATCTTTTCTGAGCTGCCCTTGCAGAGTTACCGTTTTCTCACCCCATTTCATTGTTGTAAAACTATCCAATTCTAGTCTTCCTGAGCTACTATGAAAATTGTGCTCCAAGTTGGAACTAACAGGAAAGGAAATAGTCATTAGCAAGTCATTCTTTATTTACCTTCAAGTTGCCTCCTGCTATGTCTTCAATGAATTTAGCCCTATAGTCTTCCTTCAAAGTCTTAATTTCAAGTGCCAAGAATTCCTGAAGGTCTGGTGTCCCACTTGCTGTACTTGGCCACTGATTTGCCGTCCTCGCCTGAGTGAATACTTAGGGCTGCAGCCCGGAGGGATGCCCTGATGGCAGCCCTCCCTCTGTCTTAGCTATTGTAGAAACCAGGAGATGAAAGGGGATCTTAGGTTCCCTTCTTTCACTTCCATGCCTCCAGCCTCCAGGTCTACTGGGCTGCCCCTTACTCCCTACCTCCCACAGCTCACAGCCCCTTCACAAAACAACCTCTTTGCCTGGCATTGTGCAGCAGGATCACAGGTTCACAGCCAGCCTCAGTAACTTAGTGAGATCTTCAGCAACTTAGGGAGACTCCCAGCATTTGGGAGGCTGAGACCAGAGGATCTCAGTTCAAGAACAGCCTCAGCTACTTAGTGAGGCCCTCTGCAACTCAGTGAGACCTGGTTTCACAATAGCTCAGAGGTCGAATGCCCCTGGGTTCCATCTGTAGACCCACAAAAAATAAAAAAAAGAAAATGGAGCTGAGCTTGTTTTTCTGTGGTAGAATGCCCCTGGGTTCAATCCCAGTGTACAAACAAACAAACAAACAAACAAACAAACAAGCAAACCACTTCAGTGGCTAGTGTGGCCTGAGGTGCATCACTGGTCCTCAAGTGGGAAAGAGCCTGTGCTTGAACAATGGATTATTCAGGACAGTTTGGAAATACAGATTCCTTGGCCTCAGGCCCAGGCGTTTTGTTTTGTTTTGTTTTGTGTGTGGTACTGGGGATTGAACACAAGAGCATTCTACCTATCAGCTACACCCTCAGCCTTATTTTTTCTTTGTTTGTTTGTTTTTATTTTGAAACAGGGTCTCACTAAGTTGCTGAGGCTGCCTTCAAACCTGCAATCCTCCTGTCTCAGCCTCCCAAGTACTGGGATGACAGGTGTGTGCCATCGTGCCTGGCTCTAAGTGTATTTTTTTTTAAATACTTTATATGTGTTTTAAAAAAAAGACTTTCTAAGGTTTTTTTTTTGTTTTTTTTTTTTGTTTTGTTTTGTTTTTTGTTTTTTTTTTTTACATAGCCCACCTACAATAGACATTTTGGGACCTGAGAATTGGGGGCTCTTCTACTTCCTTCTAGGATTTCAGAGCCACTTCCCCTTTCCCTAAGAATAAGCAGTTCACTAAGGAATGCAAGAAGGAAAGTCCCGTCCACTCCCAGAGCTCACAGGATTCTGAGAAGAGGCACTCTTTACTGGGGAATCTCTGTGGGTGGAATTTGAATGGTTGAAGAAAGTGAAAACCTGCCGGCAGTATGTGTGTGCAGGGTGGGGGCGGTTTTCATTTTTACTCCTCGTTGTGTCTTTTGTCTGTCTCTTGTCCTTTCTCCACTCCGGAATCCTATGACTATTTTAAAACACTGTATTTTAGCCCTGGTGGTCCCCTAATAGAAGTGCTGAAGTCCTGTTCTGATGGGAACTTTTGCTCTCTGTGCAAGCAGAAAGCTCTGTGATGGGCCAGATTCTGCGTGGCCCAACCTCTCTGCTCTAGGGAATAGATTTGAATTTGTTTCTAGCAGCTGCCAACGTCGGTTTGAATGCTTGAAATTACTGAGTGTTTACTGTGCCACTGGGTGGGGATTTTAAGCTAAATATAATGTTCCATCTTGTTAAGAGAGCTACAGAAGCGAGGTGGAGCAAAGCCTCACCGAATCAGAATTATAGGGCCCGTTGGAGAATGCTTAATTAGATCACATTTGAAAAATGCATTAAAAAAATAAAGCATGCACCTATTTATCGTAACTAGTCCCGGTATTATGCCAGCCCAGATATATTGAATAGATAAAAACTTTCTGAATTAGCATATTACTAATGTGTTACTGCTACTTGAAAACAGTTTGAAGTTAAAACACAAACATGTGCCATGTAACCCAGCTTTCATGATTCTTTTGCTGGGAAATAAAAACTTTAAAAAGGCTTTTTAAACAATAGATAATGTAAATGTCAAGCATTTCCAGCTCTTATCAGTACTAACAACAATTCAAAATAATTAAGCTCCCCATAATAAGATTTTCACCAGCTTAGTGAAATAGTATATCATGCATTTCATGTTTTTTACATACCATGTGTTTCTAATACATGGCTTGTTTTTTATTATATATATTGAATATATATATATATATATAGAGAGAGAGAGAGAGATTATATATATTTGGTTACATATTGTATATTACATATATTATATATCTTTATATGTTAAAATATATAGTGTATATATAAATAATATAAATATATATTACATATATGGTTATATACATTTCCTGATATGCAGAAAATTTACTTTTAAATGTTTAGCCATTTGAAAGCCAGCCATGGTGGCACACGCTTGTAATCCCAGCATTTTAGAAGCTGCAACAGGAGGATCATGGTTTTGCATACAACCTCAGCTACTTAGTGAGGCCCCTTGCAACTCAGAGAAACCCTATTTCAAGAAATAAAAAACAAGGCTGGGGGGTGTAGCTCAGAGGTAGAATGCCCTGGTTCCCATACCCAGTACTGGGGGGGGAAAAAAAAGTTTAGCCATTTGCTATTTGATTGTGATGCTTTCTGAAATTTATTTTTTCTCCCACCCTTCTCTTCTAGAACTAGTAGATCTTCCCTTGGTAAAGTTCGACTTCTCCTGCAACAAAGTGCTTGTGATTCCGATCTGCTTTAGGGAGATGAAGCAGCTGCAAGTGTTACTGCTTGAGAATAACCCTCTGCAGTCTCCCCCTGCGCAGGTGAGCAGCTCCAGGAGAGCGCCGCAGAGCCCTCCGAGGACAGGAGCAGGCTTCGCCCAGTCAGAGCAGTTGCTGTCTCTAAGGAGGGGAAACCCCGGGCAAACTGACCACAATGCTAAGCTGCCTTCTGCCTCTTGAACTCCATGGACGCGCCTTCCACTCACTCTTTTGATCACTCCGGCCCCATAATTACATGTCGATCATTTGTCATTTGTACATCCATGCAAAACTTTTTCATGGAGTATATGGCCCATTACAAAAGGGGTAATATATTATTTCCTTTTGAATCTTAGCTACAAAATGGAAATTTGACAACTTAAAACATGGTTATTTATCTTTAGCAAGAGGGATCAAGCTCAAATATGAAACCACAGTAGAACAATATGAAACATATATTCTTTCAGATATAAATACTTTAAAGCTTATTTCTTTTTCAAATAATGACGTCTTAAATCTATACTTATTTTTAAAACTTTTAATTGCTTTCTTAATAGGCTTGAAGATAATTGTGTTTTTGACACTTTTGTAATTGAAATGCTACCAGTTCAATTATCTGGCTTTTATACTGATTATGCTATTTATACTTAAATATACTTCTGTTAAGATTTTGTTGTTCAATTAAAACTAAGGTAGGAAAAATTTGAGCATTTTATTCTATTAAAAGTAGAATTTAGAGGAAACAGTTTCCCAAATTTTTATATGTGTTTAGAGAGCTCAAATTTAGAGTTTTTGGACTTCCGGGAAGATGGCGACCGAGAAAAGTGGGGCTTAAGAGTCCCGCTAACAACCAATCTCCATTACCACAAAAAGAGCGCCTTTCATAGCCAGAAAACACCATCACCAGAAAAACAAAAAAACCACCAGGCTCCAGAGAGAAAGCGGACTGAGAACAGAGCTCAGGGCCACAGAGGAGACACACGCGCCCGAGGACGCGGCAGCAGCGCCATACTGCCGGCGGCAGCGGCGAACTCAGCAGACAGCTACAGCAAGCCGAGGTGAGCCGATGCGGAACAGCCAGGCGGGATCTTTCGGTGCAGACAGCATTTAAAGCTCCCAGTGGCTGAGCTCAGCACACGCTGCAGGGATTCAGAGTGGAAATCAAAACCAGAGAAGAAAAAATACGCCAGCCTCATGGCCGAGGGCGTGGCAGAGGCGCCATATTGCCACCGGCGGCGGCAGCAGCAGTGAATTCACTGAGTCCAGTAGAGCTACATCTGCGTACTCAAGAACAGTGAGTCAAATTGCGGGCCACAGAGGAGAAATCCCAGTATTGTGCCTCCTGGGACTTGACCCAGTGAGGGAGTGGTGGTGGCAGAGATATCACACCATAGGAGAATGTGCAACCTGGCACCCCCCATAGTTTAAAGCAGCCTCTATCGACTCCCTGGGTCGGAGACTCTGTGATACAACCCAGTAAAGGAGTAGTAGGGTCTGAGATAATACAGACTCGAGATCCAGAGCACCTTAAGTGAAGCCATAGTGACCCAAGGGAAGAACCCAGAGAAGGCACAAACCTCTGAAATCATGGGAAAGAGGAATAACACTGAAGTAATGAATGTGCACAACCCCACAACATCAGAACCTGATAAAACAGAAAATCAGAGATTTCTAGAAGATCAAATCAGGAAAATAACTGTAGAAATAATAGAGGTGCTTCGAAAAGAACTCAGAGAGAGCCAAAAAGAGATAAAGGATGCAATTAATGAAGTAAAGGCCTCAATTCAAAGCACAAACAACCGACTAGACCACATGGAGAACAGAATCTCGCTCTTAGAAGATGAGCAATCCAAAAATGAATGCATAGTTTCTAATCTAGAAAAAGATATCCGACAGCAGGAATCTGACATTGAAGAAATATGGGCCCATCTTAAGAGAGCTAACCTAAGAATAATTGGAATAGAGGAGGGAAAAGAAAGTGATACCAAAGGGATCAACAATCTCTTCAAGGAAGTAATAGCAGAAAATTTTCCAAATATAGAGCAAGAGGTTGATACACAGATCCAGGAAACTTATAGAACTCCCTTTAGACAGGATCCGAGAAGAGGATCCCCACGCCATATAATTGTCAAAATGACCAATGTGGAAGCCAAGCAGAGAATCTTAAAGGCAACAAAAACAAAGGGCCAAGTGACATTCAGAGGCAAACCAATTAGAATCACTCCAGACTTCCCAAACCAAGTCATGAGAGCCAGAAGGGCTTGGAGTAACATATTCCAAACTCTGAAAGAAAACAACTTCCAGCCAAAAATTTCCTATCCAGCAAAACTTTCTATCAAATTAGATGGAGAAATAAGAAGCTTCCATGACAAACAGAAACTGAAGGAATTTATGTCTTCAAAACCAGTGCTAGAGAAAATACTCAAAGAGATTAACTACAAAGAAGAAATAGGTAACACTCACCAGAACCAGAGAAACAAGAGTTTCTACCCAACAGACAATTAAGATTGGTTATCTGTGGAGATTCATTATTTATGTTAGTCTTTTACCTATCTCTAAATTGTATTGTTTGCCTTTATTGTTGTTAATTTTTAGGATTTCTAGTTGGAATATTAATATACCTTCAGATATAGCATTTGGAAATATTTTATCCAATTCTATTAGTAACTTTTAACTCTGTTTACATTGTCTTTGGATATACAATATTTTCTTTTATTTTTTAGGGAGTTTGTATATTCTTCTGTTGCCTGTGCCATTGAAATCATATCCAAGAAATCACTGCCAATTTCAATGTTGTGAGGTTTTATGACCCAGATTTTCTCCTAAAAGTTTATAGTCTTAAGATTTATATTTAGGTCTTTTATCTAGTTTGAGTTAATACTTGTATGTGGGATTAGGTAAGGGTCCAATTTTATTCTTTTCCATGTAATTATTATTTTTCAACAATATTTAGTTAAAAGATTATTATTTCCACCACCAAATCTTCGTGGAAACCTTGTCAAAAATAACTTGACAATATAGGGAAGAAGTTAGCTCTAGGCTTGTATTTAACTCCAATGGTCTATATATCTGCCTTTAGAACAGTACTACACTGTTTCAATTATTGTATCTTTATATGGTTTGAAATCAGAAAATATACATCTTCTAGCTTTGTTTTTGCTTCGAGATTGTTTTGGGTATCTAGAGTCCATATTCCATATCAGGATAGATTTTTTTCTGAAAAATAAATATATGATAGTTTCACCTAAAAAAAAGAAAAAAATATTCTCTGGTAAGAAAGAAAGCAAAAAGAAATATTGAAATGTTATCTTTAAGTCATCAAAAGCTTGGTTTCAGACAAATGAAACTGTTATGTGAGATTATCATTTTTAATTTTGGATAAATTGCTATAATACTAGATGTCAACCACTAAGCCAAGCATGGGAGGGAGGGATGGGGAGAGAATGGGGTGGGGATCGGGTGGGGGCTGACTGGGCGATGTGTGCATGTATGTCTACAAAAGTTTGTATCCCACTATGATGTATGAATACAGTGCACCAATAAAATAAAATTAAAAAAAAAAATTTAGAGTTTTTTTTTAATTAGGGTGTTAATTAAAATGAAGTTATGAAAATTAAAATATGCAGCTGGGTATCTGGTACTTAGATTTTGTTCTGTCATTGAATAACCAATGTGTATTATTAATTTCTCCATAGATTTGCACAAAGGGCAAAGTGCACATATTTAAGTATCTGAGCATACAAGCGTGCCAGATTAAGGCAACTGACTCCCTTTATCTGCACACCATGGAGAAGCCACACTTACACCAGCACGTGGAAGACAGGTGAGTCCAGCCTTCACTCAGAGCTCCTATTTAGAATTTGCTTAGGCCTGGGAACTAGCTTTAAAAATCTGTTTGCTTCACTCAACCAATTCTAGTTTATAACTCAGAGCTTATAGACTATTGCGATGGTGACACAAACTTGTAATCCTAGTACATGGGAGGCTGAGACAGGAGGATCGCAGGTTTGTGGCCAAACTCAGCTACTTAGTGCAGCCCCTCGCAACTCAGTGAGACCCTGTTTCAAAATAAAGAATAAAATACTGGGCTGGGGGTATAGCTTGGAGGTAGAATGCCCCTGGGTTCATTTCCAAAACAAACAAAGAAAAAAAAGTATTGGAATAAGAAAAACTGATGCTGTTGAGAACATTTTAACATTTCTCAAATCTTATCTACCGTCTTCTAATCAATAATTCTTCCTGAGTACTGTGTGAATACCTGTGATTAAGATGTATAATATAAACATGAGTATTTTTTACTCATCAGGACAATTATATCTAGCTCTGACATGACTTTCAACAATTATTAATTTTCAATGAGCCTCCAGGATATCATTAAGAAGAACTGCAGGCTTTACTTTTAATTTTTTTAAGCAATGCCGTGCATGTAAGCTGGGTGTGGTGGCATACACCTATAATCCTAGTACTTGGGAGACTGAGACAGGAGTAATGCAGGTTTAAGGATAGCCATAGCAAATAGACTTTCCTCAACCTAGAGAAACCCTATTTCAAAATAAAAGTAAAATAGGGCCGGGGATGTAGCTCAGAGGTAGAATGCTCCTTGGTTAATTCCATAGTACCACATACATAAAAAAAAAAAAATCAGTGCATATAGTATGTGTATGTATGTATGTGTGAATGTATTGTGTAGACATATATGCACATATATTATTTGTGCAGTGCTATTATACATCATAGTAAGATTCAGAGTGATACATCATATATGCATACATCCCTTGATGTATTTCCCTCCATATAACCCTCCCTTCTGAAGCTTCCTCCCTCCCCATAGAAAATAGTGAGGTTGGTATTGAAATTATCCTGTGTGGACATAACCTTATTTGAACTGTTCCCTTTTTCAATCCTCATTTTTTTCCCTCCCTACCTCCCTTTCTCAAACCCCACTGGTTTCTCTCCTAATTTATAGGAAGTCACTTTTGTTTCTGTTCCTATTCTAAGTGGAAGTATTATTAGAATCCTTTCATACATCCTTGCACCATAAATCTAGCTGTGAGCTTCCAGAGAACAAAATTCCCACATGAACACACTTAGAGAGAGATGGCAGTCCTCTTGGAATCTCTACTGCAGAAATCTTTTCCTTCACTTTGTGCTAATCAGAGTGACTTAAAATTTCAGACAACCCCAATCATACTTTCAAGTAATACTTAAAATATGTTTCCATGTATTAATGCTTATAAAGATACTGTCAAGTTTACCTAATCACTAATAAACCTATACAGAATTATTGAAAGTAACATTATATAACCTTCAGAGGTAAAAGCAATTGTGTAATTTCCTGCTTTTCATGCGGTAGACTAAATAAAAAATGAAAATGCGGTGCAAGAGCAGAAAACCCTCAACACAAAGAATTATCTTGTAAATATAGATGGTGCAAGGATATGATTTTCAAAGGCACGTGTCTTAATAGGCTTTAATACTTGACTAATTTTGTCATCTCATAATAAAAATTTGCACAGGAAAGTCATTATTAGAATATAAGTGGATGTACCCTGGAGTGAACTTTGTTATTTTGATTTTTTCCTAAATGAATTCATTCTTGATGACATCATCCCAGCAAGAAGGATTCTGATTCGGGAGTGGGAAGTGACAATGGAGATAAGCGGTTATCTGCCACTGAGGTAAAGATAGTGAGAAGATCTTTTTCTTCTGTGCTTCTGGATATAGCTGCCTGAGTTCACTAAGCTCCTTTCAGTAAAGGATGGTGATGTGTCTCCTGTGGCGCTTTGGTTGCATTTGTGAGAGCAGTTTGAAATTCATTATTAGCTGCTATTTATTTTGCATTTTTGTATTTTGTTAACAGCCAAGAATAAAGTTCCTCTTTCTTCCCCTCCTGCTCCCACATATTATCTGAACTATTCTTGAATGTTTGGTAATTATTATTAAATGACTAAATGGTATACAAGTATCCATGAAGCACTGTTAGAAATATGCTTGTTTTTAAGTGACAGATTAAGTTAGAGGGAAGTGGTTATATGCAGGAATAAATGTTAAGGAGTCAAGTATGCATTGCATTTGAGCAGGGTACCGATGGGAACTGCGCTTATGAGTAACTATAGCTTTTATGACAATAATTGTCTTCCTGAAATCTTAGAGTGTATTTTGTTTGGTTGGATATAAATTGGATTATTTGTAAATCAAGAGGCCGTACATGCTAGAGCTTCCAATACCAGTTACAAATCACTCTTTGCTAACACATTTTTATCTCACAGGGAGTCTATCAGATCCCTCCAAATCTTACATTAATATACACCATTAAATGGAGCATCTTAATCCAGAGAACTGGAAGGGACAGGTGTGGAAAGAGGTTTCACCAGATACTCTTCTCTTTTGGAGGGAATTTGCTGAATTTTGTAGTTACTAAGTTGTGAAACATTGTAGTACACTTTGAAGTTGTATTTGATTGGTCAGTTACCTCATCTAAGGAAATCACAGTTTTATTCTGTGTGACTCCATGAGAGAGCCTTTTCCCAGTTCTCCTCAGGTCTTTGAGTTTTAATAGGTAGCTAAGCTAGCTGGGCGTGGTGGCGCACCCTTCTAATCCCAGCATTTGGGAGGCTGAGACAGGAGGATTGCAGTTCATGGACGGCCTCAGCTACTTAGTAAGGTCCTTGCAACTCAGTGAGACCCTGTTTCAAAAGAGAATAAAAAATAGTGCTGGGGGTGTAGCTCGGAGGTAGAATGACCCTGGTTCCTTTTAAAAAAAAAAAAAAAAGGTAGCTGAGCTATTGAGATTTATTTTCCACAAAAATGCTCTGTAAAGCAGTATATTTTTAAAAAATTAAGATTACGTACCATTTTTTATACAGAACATTTTGGAAGGAAGACAAGTTAGCAGAAAAAGAAAGCCAGTTTCAATAAAAGAAAAAGACTTTCACAAAGCCACATTAACAGTTTCCTGTGGTTTCTGGTGGGGGTGGGAATACTAAATACATAGCTGTCCAAGTCATTCATCCCTTGAACCTTATTAAAACTCATAAGTCCCCTCAAATGGACCATTGTTGCAGAAACTACTCACCCTAAACTTATTGTCTATTAAATTAAGACAGACTCTGCCTTATCCTTTATTCTCTTTAAGACTAAGTTCATTAGTAAAACATTGCACAAAGAAGTTCCTTACAGCCAGGCGTGGTGGCACACGCTTGTAATCCCTGCGCTTGGGAGGCTGAGACAGGAGCATCGCGCAGGTCAAAGTTGCTGAGTGAGGCTCTCAGCAACTTAGCGAGACCCTGTTTCCAAATAAAATATAAAATAGGTCTGGGAGTGTTGCCCAGAGGTAGAAAGCCTCTGGGTTCCACCCAAAAAAAAAAAAAAAAAAAAAGAAGAAGTTTCTTACCCTTACGGTCTCACTGAGTACAAGGAAGATGCTAATATTATTCTAAAAAAAGACCAAGAATTTATTCTCTTCCTCTTAATTCATTGCATATCTTTGGAATTTTGCTAGATTTTAAATATTAGAAGTAGATGGAAATAAAAAGGATTATATTCAACAAAATAAAATACAAACTCATTACCTAAGACACCTCCAGAAAAAAAAAATTTTTTTTAGAATCACAGGGTTCTGAATTAGATAGTGTAATATTCTATTTTCACTTTGGTATATATATATATATGTTACCATCCAGTGTCACTCCCCACTTACATGCCACTGAGGATATAGGGATCACTTCTCTCCCCTCAACCATTGTCTGTTGCCATTGTCTAACTTAGCATTTGTCATGAAGAAATTGAAAACCTGTTTTTCTCAAGATAAATGAGCAAGAACATGTGGGGCCTTATGCATATTTGTTTGATGAATGAAGTGCAGGTTTGCTGTTTGCCAGATTCCAAACCACCTATGCATGTGTCTAAAAGTAAACAGGGGCAAACTCAGTCCTCAGGAATTCAAGAATCAAGGCATGAACACCTAAAATGTGTTCTGCTGCGGTTTCTGGTCCCTGGCCTTGAAAAGCTTTTCACTGAATGGCAAGAGAGAAATGGAGACAGAAAAATAAATGAGGCTCTATATTTCATTTATGCCAGAATCATAGCTTTCCTGAATAAACCTTATCAGCTAGTGTGAAAAAGGAGACCCTCGGAAAGGACTAACTTTGATTGCTACATCAAAGCTTTATTCCAAAATCACACAAAGCACATGCTCTTTTTTTTAACCACTACAATTGTTGGGCACCTTTATGTGTGTAGTGCAGCTTCCTCAGCCTAAATCAAGGAGATAATCTAAAGCTGAATGTCACAGGTGAAATGAATGCTATCTAAAGAGGACATTGCCCCAGAGCCTTACTGCCAGGTTTTCATGGATAGCCATGTGAAACTTGCATGTCGTTTTGATGAATTAGCCTCATAGTCAAATCTCAGAGTATGATTATAATTAAAATGATTGGTTAGACTTTGGGCTAATATTCTAGTTTATTTTCAAATTATTCCTTTGTCGTGTTGGATAATGCCCTTTGTTGTGTTTTTATTGCCCTAACTTTTGCTCTTAGTTTAGAAAAGGCAGATAGGTTCTGCAGGATTTTAGCTCAACACACACACACACACACACACACACACACACACACACACGCATATCAGTGTTAGTGAATGTTTACAAAGTGAATACACCCATATAACTAGCTCTTAGTTGAAGTATCAAAGCTTTACCAGAATCCTGAAAAGTCTACTCACATGCCTTACCCCAGGGCCAACCACTTACTTGACTTCAAACATCATGGGTCGGTACTAATGGTTTTGAACTTACATAGTTAGAATTGTCCTTTGTGTCTTACATTGCAATATAATGTTGATAAGAATCACGGGATGTTGTTTTATTACCTAATGTTCTCTTTACCTCCAATGATAAAACTTCTTCCTTAATGAAACAGTGCATATATCTTTTCAGCCTTCTGATGAAGACACAGTCAGCCTCAATGTGCCAATGTCCAATATCATGGAGGAAGATCTGATCACCAAGGAGGACCCGTGCCATCGCCTTAGCCCAGCTAAAGGTCTGCGAGTGGAAAGTGCAGAAGCTTGCTTTTCAGTTTCAGATATCATGCTTAACACATGCACAGACATGCAGTGTAATAGTTAATATGTGCACATTCCCTGTGAACCAGGTTGCGTTCATCTGGGAAAGTGATCTTATTTAAAATTCAGAACCCTGACATAGATATTATATTCATCTGTTTTGTGGGTGAGAAAGTCAAGTCTTAGAGGCTTTAAGTAAATATCCAGTACCATTTTGTACAGTAAATAGAGCTATTTTTCTGAAGATTTATAGGAGATTCTCTCTCTCTCTCTTTTTTTTTTTTTTGGTGGTACTGTGGTTCCTGGAAGCCATTCTACCTCCGGGCTACACTCCCAGACCTAGTTTTATACTTTTTTTTAATTTGGAAATAGGTTCTCTTAGGCCAGTGCGGCTGGCTTTGAACCTGAGCGGTCCTCCTGTCTCCACCTCCCAAGCGCGGGGATTACAGGCGTGCGCCACCACGCCCGGCTATAGGAGAGTCTCTAAATCCGTTTTTGGAAAGAAAATATTAAGGTGGTAGATATATAAGTTGGAACAACTCTAGCTGCTGTCACACATATCTCAGAGACTTAACACAGTCCAAATTAAATCCAAATGGGAATTAGAGATTAGTTGAATACCCCTCCAGGTGCTTTTCCAAGTACCCAGGATTCTTTCATCCTGGGACTTTTTTTTTTTTTAACACAGGACTTCCAAAGTTGTATGTCCATCCATTTTAAGCCAGAAAAAGAACACAGAGGTTTGTTCAAGGAGGGTTTTTATAAGCTGGGCCTAGAAGGAGTGCCCGTCTAAGCTAGACTGCATCCCATGGCCACATCTAACTATACACAGTCGAGGTATGTTCAGGTGGTGCCTGACTTAGGATAAGTCAGCTGACCTTTATCCTCTGAAAATGTGGCAGTTAGGTTAGGCCGTCTCTAAACTTTGTAGCTCCAAAGTACTCTGGCTCTTCAATAATTATGAAGTGACCACTTAACACAGTGGCTTGCGTACTTTCAAACTCTGCATACTTTCAAAATCCTTGCAATCTATTTCATGTTATCAGGATACAGTATGACAGTATTTTGATGATTCCTCTTTCCTCAATGACTTTTCAGGAAAATACTAAAAATTTAATGTCTATCCATTTGTGGCAGAAACTATTTCATAATGCCCCAAATAAAATATAGAGCTAGAATAATAACAGATTATTTCCATAATAGCTTAAATACACTCATATTAATGCCTAGAGAAGGCAACTCAATCTTTTATGTTTGCTTTCACTTAGATTTAGGTAAGCTTAGCATTACACGTAATGACACTATGATAGGAACCATACATCATTAAAAAGTATGCCAGGCGTGGTGGCTCACGTTTGTAATCCCTGCACTTGGGAGGCGGAGACAAGTGGATCAAGCAGGTTTGAAGCCAGCCTCGCTGGCTTAAGAGACCCTGTTTCCAAATAAAATATAAAAAATAAGTCTGGGAGTGTAGCCCGGAGGTAGAAGGGTTCCATCCCCAGTACCACCAAAAAAAAAAAAAAAAAAAGTATAACTGATCCTTGCCTACAAATATAACTGTGACTATATTCATTTAGATAAAACTTTGTAACATTTCACAGTATAAGAGGGTATTTTCACTAAATATTTCAAAGAAAATAATTACAGCAACCAATGAGTTTCCCCCTCTTTCAGGGGTGTGTGTGTGTATCCTGCTTTAAAGAGTACTTAAAGGATGGTCCTGTTTGTTCCTTTTTAAAAAGTCTTCAGATTGGTCAGCAGAGTCCATTGGTTTTCTTTCTGCCTCTCCCTCTTCCCGAACACGTCCTGGTTGTCTATGCCCTCCCTGAGCAAGCCTGCATCTGTGTGTGGTTTTCTTGAATGCACTTCTGTCCTCGTTAGGATGCGGGCCTCTTGTCTAGTCTTGCTCCACACCCTTCCTTGAGATTACTTACTGCCCAAAGGCAGGAGTCTTATTTGACTGATTTTTTAAAAAATAATCCCTAAAATGCATAGTATAGTACCTGTCATTTAGCAGCTGCTTGATAAATATTTGTTGAATTTGGAATTTGAAGCTGTCATATATTACTGAGGGCAGAGAAGCCCTCTTTTTATAATTTTTTTTTTGCATTCCTTTGAAAAAGTAAGAGGAAATTACATTTCATTCATGAGGAACTAAGCCATAAAGAAGCCTCCATTTTTTAAGTTCTGTATGAGGCTTTCTGTTCCTTTTGCTTGTCGTCGTCGTCGTCGTCCTCCTCCTCCTCCTCCTCCTCCTCCTTCTTTTTTCTCCCCCCCCCATGTCTTATAGGGAAGAGCTCCTCCTCCTCCTTCTTCTTCTTTCTCTCCCCCGCTTCATGTCTTATAGTGAAGAGAACATTTGGGTCACTGAGGTACCTCCATAATAAGTAAGCGAGACAATGGAAACAATTCAGTAACATATATGAGAACCATAAAGTTATCCTTTCTTCCTTTTTCTGTTTTCCTAGTAGGGGAATTTCATCAGGAATTTCCATCAGAGCCCTCCCTTGTGGGTGACAGCAGCAACTCAGGAAAACCAAGGGACCAGTTTGCTGATGGAACAGATCTCCATTCAGGATTTATGAACTATATTAAGGCAAGATTTCACAGAACAACTCATTTTTTTACTCCTTTTCTTCTGCTGGGCACCTTCAAATTTCAGTTCAGGGTTTCAATGCGTTACCTTCAAATTTAGCTTGCTGTAGCCTCGCTGGGATCTTTGGTGGATCTTCTCAAAGCTCCATGTGTCTATTTTCTGGTTAGGAACTGGTTGCAGCCATACATACTTCTGCATACATCCTTCTGCATTTGTCTGCTAAAATATGTTTCTTATATTCTTGCCATTCACCATGTCATGCAAATTAGCAAGCTTAACAGAATTATGATTACCACTCATTAAAAGCTAAAAATAGACATTTGCACACTCTCTTCAATATGTTCTGGGTGAATATATTGCTCAAGAATAAAGGCTGGATATCCCTTCTCCAAAGTACTTAAGCCCAGCAGTGCTTCAGACTTGGTTGATTTTCATATTTTTGAGTATTTGCATAAACTTTAATGGTTTAACATACCTATCCCAAATATGAAATCCAAAATGTTCTGAAATCTAAAACTTTGAGCTTCCTGAGATTTTGGAACCTCAGGAAGTCTCAACTTTTAGAGCATTTTGAATTTCAGAGATTTGGATTAAGGATGTTCAACCTTCTATGACCATAGTAGTGTAACAAAAGAAGTAAAGACTTAATATCTGGGAATGAAGCTGGATATGGTGGTGCACGCCTGTAATCCCAGTATTTGGGAAGCTGAGACAGGTGGCTAGCTGGTTCATGGCCAGCCTCAGCAATTTAGAGAGACCCTGTTTCAAAATAAAAAATAAAATAAAATAGGATTAGGGTTATAGCTTAGAGGTAGAATGATGTCCCTGGGTTCAGTCTCTAGTAACATACACACACAAACACACACACACTCCCCTCCTTCCCTCTTCCCCCACCCCTGGCAGCCACCATTCTATGTTTTGTATTGATGAATTTGACAGCTCTAGGTACCTCACATGAATGGAATCATACAGTATTAGTCCTTTTGTGATTGGTTTATTTCACTTAGCATAGGGTGCAGCATATGTATATATCAACATTTTGGTTACTCACCCATCTGTTTCTGCCTTCTGGCTATTGTGATAATACTGCCATGGTCGTAGACAGGAGCAGGTTTGCACTTTTTCCCTAATGGCTAGTGATTCTCAGAAAATGAATGTATTCTGTCCACAGGACAAGGCAGATGACTGTGAAGAGCTCTTGCGGATAGAAGAGGAGACACACTGGCCAACGGAGGGAATGTGAGTGCCAGGGGCCTAGTAATGGGCTACCACACCTGGAAAGTTCATTTTTCAAGCATACTGAAAGCCCTGTCCTGGTAGGATTTTGAACCGCTGTTCCTTGGGCGAGCTGATATTCATACCATTTGATATTTATAAGAAGTTCCCAAGTCTCCTTTGTCCAATGCTTCTCACAAATATTGGGCAATACAGTGTGTCTTAGCCCATCCTGTGTTGCTCTCACAGAATCCCACAAACTGGTTAACTTAAACATTAGAAATTCATTTGGCGGAAGGCCAGGAAGTCCAAGATGAAGGGACTGTGCCTTCTGAGGGCCTTCTTGCATCATAACATTGCAGAAGACATCACGTGTAAGAAAGAAAGAAAACAAGAGAGCACGCACACCAAGCTCGCTTCAGTAAAGAATGCACTCCTGTGATGAAGACGTTAAATCAGTTATGAGGGCAGAGACCTCCTGACCTATCCTCTGAAGGTCTTAATGCTGTTGAATTCGTGATTAAATTTCCAACACATGCGTGTTGAGGAACACATCCAAACCATGGCACAGTGCAAAGTTGTGCCTCTTTCTTGGCCTTGGGTTTTATCTGATTTGAGGCTCTGGGTTGAAATGTAACTCAGGGAATTAGCTACAATGTCTAGACTGGAGATTCTGCCTGAAGAAGCCAACGACTCGAACTAAAGTGAACCAGAGTGAACCGTAGAGCTGCTCTCCTGCACCTGGGTCTTCTGGTGTGAGATTTTAGGAAAGAATATATCTTTAATGACCTGGACCAAGTCTAGTAACTGTCATTTAATACTAACATTTATTGAATATTACATGCAGACACTGTCCTAAATACTTCACAGAGTATAATTCATTTTGTCTTTACAATGATCCTATGAAGATAAATTCTGTTGTCTCCCATTTCGCAGATGATAAAGCCAGGGCACAAAGAAACTTACTGTCTTACCCCCAAGGTCACAGAGAGCCAGCATTTGACCTCAAGGAATCTTGTATGAAGCAAATATCCCTTCTACTCTATTGTCTATTGTAAATCTTGCCAAATAAAAACTTATTTGGCAAGATTTACAGAGAAAGAGATGAGTGATTTTATCTGAACCATTTCTGAGGGAACTGAGTTTGGACCATGTGGCATAGATTAGGGTTTAGTTCCCAGGATTTTGTTTTCCATGATCTGGGAAGTAGACCTGAACCTGCCATTGAACCTTGTGATTATAGAGTCATAGGCTTATGAGGAAAAAAATGGTTGTTTTAAAGTAAACAAAGCTTTGTAAACTCCATTCTCAATCTCAGATCTGTTGTTCCCAACCTTGGCTGTAAATCTGCATCATCTGTAGAGCCTTATCAAATGCCAACCCCTACTTGGGGTCAAGTCTCCCTGTGAGTATCAAGGTCTGGCATGTTTTGAAAGCTTCACAGATGATTTTGCTACATATATATCCCAGATTGAGAACCAGTCTCCCACACTGAGCCCCATAGTGTATGACAGTAATAAAATTGAGTCAAGCTGGTGGAACTGGAGTTGGAAGGCTCAGATGTATCAGAGATCCATCCAGCAGAGACCCCCAAGGAAACACAGGAGAATTCAGGAAAGCATACTGAGAGGCACTCATCTTGTCCATTGCCTGACTGTGCACAGGTGCACTTGGCAGCCTGTGGGCATCAAATTGAGCTGAGCATCCCCCACCCAGCAGCTCTCCCTATGGCACTTGGCACCCCACCCTGCAGAGTATGGCCATGTTTTCATTACCATGCTGAGCTGGTCAAAATCGTATTCATAAATTAGATGGGTCTTTGTAAGTTTACTCTGGAGAGCCTAGATGATGCTTGTGTTTGAGTGATCACTTTCATTCTCATACTTGGTTTCACATTGCAGAGTAAGTTCATCCAAAGACCAGGACGTGGATATCGTGATGATCGAGCAGCTAAGAGAAGCAGTAGATCTGCTGCAGGATCCCAATGGGTACGTGCCTCTTTTCTTGGCCAGGCTTCATGTGTAAATAATGCCTGCTAGTTTATTGGAACATTACCTCAATTTCTTTTTTTTTTCTTAAATATATTTATTTCACAGTGTTTTCCAGTATGATTTTTCCTCTTTTCAAGATTTTTTTTATACATTTATTAGTGCAGTATAGTTTCACATCATAATGTAGTTCTAGTGATAGTGACATATGCTCACACAACACTTGGTGAGTTTTCCCCATTTCTCAATTTTATACACAAAATTTGATCTTAGCATAGCCACTGACAAAGTCAAATCAATTTAAGTGCCTGTTTCTCAAGATGCAAAAATTAAAGAGTCCAGTTTCTGCAGAGATCAGTGTTTCCTCACTTCTTTATGAAATTTATTTGCCTCTCATAAAATTCACATGGGATTTTTGGTGTAATACTTAGAAAATTGAAGTATGAGAGAAGTACATAAGGCTTAAACCATTGATTTGTACAAGGAAAAATTTTCTAAAACAGAAATTCAATAAGTAAATATCACTATACTGATTTCTGGGAATGCCAAATATATGTTAACTAATATATTTCGAAAGATTTGGATTGTTTTTAAATCTGAACTGGCCACCGCTGGTAATATTCATTTTATGCAATATATATATAGGCTTCTTAGCTAAGGAAAATGGAATTCCCATGAACAAGATATATTTTGGTAAGACAATATCAAGTATTCAAGTATCAGGGGATAACTACATGACCACTAGAGAAAGAAACCCAAAGCTTATCTCTTGTTACTGTTCAGAAGTCCTGGGACTTTACATGTGAAGAAGATGTAGTCCTATAGTACGAATGTGGGAATCACAACACAGTACTCATAGCTAAGTTCTGGGAATTTGTGGCCATGGTAGTTTTTGAATCCAGGGTATCAGCAAGAATACTCCAGCAGTATTGCCTGGTCCTGAAACAATGGTGGCAGGTTGAGTCTGGCTGGAAATCTTTAGCAAATGATTTGAAAGACATTTCAATTTTGCAGACATTAATTGAGTGCTTAGAACATGCCAAGATCTACAGCGTGCACCTAGGAAGACATAAACATGAATGAGAGCCAATTCTTGCCTTTCAGGCACTTTTAGTGCTTCTTTGCTATAGAAGCTGGAGATTGTTTTGAGTGGTTGTTTGTTTGTTTATTTGTTTATTTGCAGTACTGGGGATGGAACCCAGGGGCATTCTACGTCCAAGCTATACCTCCAGCCCTATTTTTTACTCTTTATTTTGAAACAAGGTCTCACTAAGTTGCACAAGGCTTCACTAAGTAGCTGAGGTTGACTGCCAACCACAGTCCCCCTGTCTCAGCTTCCCAAGTACTGGGATTACAAGCATGTGCCACCACGCCCCTCTGGTTATTTATAAGTATAATTGATTTAAGTGCTTGAGGTGGAGGTAAAAAAAGCAGTAAGGTAGAATGAGTACCTCATCTCAGGAAAAAGGAGATAAGTGATTGGGCTGGCT
The DNA here is from genome assembly GCF_963383645.1 of Muscardinus avellanarius. Classification (NCBI taxonomy): domain Eukaryota; kingdom Metazoa; phylum Chordata; class Mammalia; order Rodentia; family Gliridae; genus Muscardinus; species Muscardinus avellanarius. Next base: position 144,212,262 of record NC_137787.1, on the reverse strand, counting down.
ATCCAAAGGATAGGATATTTAACCAGGGGCTTTCATTATTGGCAATTTCAAGGAGAAAGCAAATTTGGGTTGAATGAGAAGCTTAGCCAAAGGTGTGAAGGCCCAAAAATGGGGTCGGCTTGGGAAAGCTCCAGCATAAGTCTGGTTTTCTAATGGTATTTCTGTGATCGAGTGTAATAGTGTTAAAGGAAGAGCCCTGGTTTTGCTTCTGATAAAGAGAGGGCACCTCAAGATGTATTTATTTTTAGCTGTTTGAATATTAGCAATAAAACAGTTTGCATATGCATTGGATTTTTTGTTGTTGTTGTTTTATTTCACAGATCCCGGTTGTTGTTTTTTTTTTTTTTCTTTTTGGTTAAGAAACTTTAGTGAAATATTGATGTCCTGTTTTCCTTTACCTTGGTTTCTTCTTTGGGCCTTCTCAGTGTTAGTTTGGTGATATTTCATAGCCACATTATATTATATGAACTCATAATCATCATTATTTCATATATACCTATGAAAATGCCTATCCTTTAAGATAGCTTTGTACCTTTTGTTGTTACAGTATTTTTCAGTTTTATAAATCTTTCAGAAAATAAAAAACTATACATAAGACAATTTTAAGATTAAGGATGTGTATCAAATTGCTTATGAATATTTATTTATCTAGTGCTGGGAGAGAATCCAGGGCATCATGTATGCTATTCAAGTATCTACAACTGAGCTATACTGCTATCCTCTTAATTCTCCTCCTCCTCTTCCTCTTCCAGTACTAGGTATGGAACCCGGGGGAATTCTACCTTTGAGCTATACCTGCAACCTTATTTATTTTATTTTATTTTTGAAACAGTTTCTCACTGAGTTGCCAAGGGCCTCACTAAGTAGCTGAGGCTGTCTGCAAACTGTGATCCTCCTGTCTTAGCCTTTCAAATGCTGGGATTACAAGTGTGCACCACCGCACCTGGCTCTTGTTTTTTAAATGACAGAATTTGTACCAGAAAAATTTTTCTTTTTTTATTTTTGTGTGGATCATAATGAAAATGGCATACATTCACACAGTGCTTCGTGCCCTCTCTCTCCCCCATTTCCCTTCCCCCCTCCCAATAAAGAGTGTCCAGGTTAACCATGTTATATTTATACTATTACACATATTTGGATGTAACTCCTCCATTGAACAACCTCAGCTTTCTTCCTCTCCTATCCTTCCATTCAAGCTTTGCTGAGATTTCCCATCCATCATCTGGAATCCCTCTGGTATTACCACTACTCCCTAGCTTGGGCATATTAGAGAAAACATATGTCCCTTCTCTTTCTGTGCTTGACTAATCTCACTTAACATAATGTTCTTCAGTTCTTTCCATCTTCTTGAAAATGCTATTATTTTATTTTTCTTTATAGCTGAATAGAATTCCATTGTGTGTATTTCCCATAATTTTACAATCCATTCATCTGTTGATAGAGATCTAGGTTGGTTCCATATTTTGGCTATTACAAATTGTACTGCTATGAACATGGGTATGCATATGTTACCGTAGTTCTCTGATTTCAACCCCTTTGGAAAAATACCCAGGAGTGGTATAGCCGGATCATAATGGTGGATCCATTCCCAGTTTTCTAAGGAATCTCCACACTGATCTCCATAGCGGCTGAACTAGTTTGCACTCTCACCAGCAGTGTAAAAGAATTCCTCTTCTCCCACATCCTTGCCAACATTTGTTGTTATTTTATTTCTTTATGTTTGCCATTCTGATTGAGGTTAGATGGAATCTCAGTGTAGTTTTGATTTGCATCTCCCTGATGGCTAGTGATGTCAAACATCTTCTTATGTATTTATTGGCCATTTGTATCTCTTTTTTGAAGTGTCTATTCAATTCAGTTTCCCATTTCTTGATTGGGTTATTTGTTTTGCTAGTGTAGAGTCTTTTGAGCTCTTTGTATATTCTGGATATTAGCTCTCTATCAGAGTGGTGACTGGTAACATTTTTCTATTAAATCCAAATGTTAACCGGGTATGGAGGCACACACTTGTAATCCCAGCATTTGGGAGGCCGAGAGTGGAGGATCGCGGTTCCCAGACAACCTCAGCTACTTAGTGATTCCCTCTGCAACTTAGTGAGACCCTGTTTGAAAATAAAGAATAAAAAAAATAGCGCAGGGCGTGTAGCTCAAAGGTAGAATGCTCCTGGGTTCTATCCCCAGACTCTCAAACAAACAAACAAAAACAAAACAAAACAAAAGAAATAAAAATAAAACAAAATAAAAAAACCAAATGCTATTTGGGCAGATACTGAATTATAGTACTCTTAGCAACTTTACCTGCTTCTGTAAATTAGTATAAGACTTAACATATACTACTTATGAAAATTATGATTTTTATCAGGAAATTAAGACTTAACATATACTACTTATGAAAATTATGATTTTTATCAGGAATTACTATTACTTTGTGAATAGGTTGGATTTTGATGTCAATAGCAAATGGAAAATTATATTTATGCATCTGGTAAGGAAATATCACACATATTGAAATCTCTGTCTTAAATTTATCACTTAATCCTAAAGATAAGCAGCACTTTCCAGCATATTAGACTTTTATACTAAACATGACAAGTAGAATTTATGAAAAGTAAAATTTTTTAAATTATACTGATATATTCTCCTCCCACTCTTTAGATTAAGCACAGATATCACGGAGAGAAGTGTTTTAAATATCTATCCCATGGGATCAACAGAAGCCTTGGAATTATCAGGTTCTCCAGTAAAGTATGTTTGCCTTCTTGTAACTAAGTATGTTTTCTCTTTTTTAATTAAAGTATTTATGCTTTAAATTCCATATATGTCTTTTTTTTTTTTCTTTCCTTCCTCTAGCGGGCAAATACAGCTGGACACATCTCCAGTGTATGAGGTAAGGTCAGAGCTGTATGCTGTATTCTACCACAGAACACTCATCACCACTCTGAAGAAATTTGCCAGGGGTAGAGACATTCGTAGGAGGGAGGCCAATATCTATGTTTGTTCAAGACACGGTTTCAACTTTTTTATACTTTTACCCTCTCGTGTTCTGTCTTTTATATCTCACTTTCCATTAAATAAGAGAGATGGCTATTTCTCATAGATTATCTAAATTTTTAACATCAAGATTGTCATGCTGAGTCAGGTGATGGCCACTAAGATATGTAGGGAACATGCTCTTTGTCAGAAACAAGTGGTAGAACCATGATTGCAGATTTTATAGCCAAGAAGGAAGTCTAGCCAGACAAAAATAAACTACAAAAGACCTTTAAAACATTCACAAATGAATCATGGTTTCTAGGAGGATTAAGAGAATACTACAAAGTGGGGCGTTTGGGGACAGGGTAAAGTAAGTTAGGTTGAATTAAATGGGGTGAAATTTGAGTGGCTGTAGAGAAAGCAGTTCTGATATAAAACTAGAGATGAGCCTGAACAGCCCTAGAGAAAGATTAAATTACCAGAGCCATAGAGAGATGGTTTGGGAGTTACAGCATACTACCATCTGTTCCAGTCCTTCTTAGTGAATGGGTGTGAGAAGGATAATTCAGGTTTCCAGATTGCATATAAACCAATTTATGCAGCCCCTCACCAAGGTGTCTGCACATGCATTGTAGTTAAGCAGTTTCTTATTCTTAACTAAATCTTTGTCAACAAAATACAGAAAAAAGAACTGTAAAGGGAAAATCCATGTCCCTGAAACTATGGTGTTGTAGTTTAGTGTAGTGACTTGGAATTATGTTAAATATCAGCCCCAATCCAAAGACTTGATAATTCTGGGCAAGTTAATTAACTTCTCTAAATTTAACCTTCATTTTCAGTAAATTGGGATCATAATAATAGCTATCGTAAAGCTCAAACGAGATGATTCAAGAAAGGGATGCCTAAATTCTAGCTGTGACTCCGTGACTCTGTTATTGTTATTGGTGTGGTCTTTAGAGAATCCCAGTACCACCTCTGCCCTGGGTGAGGCCACATTGAATTACCCAGTAGTGGAAAATAGGAAGCCTTTTATTTGCAGGCTGACCTGGACTCATTTCCTCATGCTGTCCATTTGAGATTGATTTAGGAGTCTCTGCACAATCACTTGGTTTTTTTTTTTTTTACAGCTTCTTATTTGGGTATGATTTTAACCTTGCAAAAGACTGCAAACATAAATTACAAGTGTTTACAACAGGTTGCAAAAAGTTACAGTGCTCAGATTGTTTTGGTGAACATTCTCTCTCTCTTTTTTTTTTTTTTTTTTTGCGGGTCTGGGGATGGAACCCAGAGGCATCTGACCTCCGAGCTACACCCCCTGCCCAATTTTTTATTCTTTATTTTGAAACAGGGTCTCACTGAGTTGCAGAGGGCCTCACTAAGGTAGCTGAGGCTGTCCGCGAACCGCGATCCTCTGGTCTCAGCCTCCCAACTGCTGGGATTACAAGCGTGCACCATCACGCCCAGCTCGGTGAAGATTCTCACTGTTGTGATAAACCTGACAACACGACTTATAGGAAGAAAGACTTATTTGCTCATAGATTTTGGAGATTTCAGAGATTCAGTCTATGTTGGGCTGGGTCTGAAGAGTTCAGGTCATAATGGTGAGAAGCAGAGAGGGAGAGAGCTATGCTCCGCTCTCCCATCATGTAGGCTGGAAACAGAGAGTGGGCAAGGGAAGGAGATACAGTCCCCAAGGAACCTCTTCTTAGCAACTAAGCTTATTTTCTAACATTGCTACCTTCCTTCCATGAGGGTTAGGGGTACATTCTAAATCCAAATCCTTGTATAATCTGAAATCTCTAATTGATCATCTCTAATCTTAAAATTCAAAATCCAAAATGCTTCAGAATTTGAAACTGTTTGATCATCAGCACGATGCCACATGTGGGGAATTCCACGTGACTTCATGTGCAGAGGCTGCACACTTTTCTCCAGAGTGAATTTCCTCCTGATCAGGCAGACTGTACTAGTACTCTGAGCACATAGAATGTGCCTTGGCACTAATATTTAGGCATGTCTCTTCAAATATTCTTGAAATTTTACTCTTGTAGAATTTTTAAAAAGAAAATACCCAGGTCTAGGATTTCAGGAGTACCAGGAAGGCACAAACCCTCTTAAAAATATCCATACTCTATCATCTCCATCTGAATTATAATGTTTTATGTAACATAAGTTTTTTTTTTCCTCCTTTGGTTGAACAAGGAGTCATATTTGGCATTCTTTGGCATATAAGGTTTTCTTATTCCTTGTCTTCCTTCTTGGGGCAATTCTCTGTTCTTAACAGATGTGGTCTCATGGTTTTAAAAAGAAAAGGAAACTAGCTTCCTCTGGTGGGAAAAGGAAATCATGAGAAGACGGAAAAGAAAGCAGTGGCTTCCCTGGGGCAGTGATGATGATTTGGGTATTTTTATCATCTTCCTCCCACCTCATTCAGAAAGAAAGCCTTCTTTATTGTCTTGCAAGAATTTGCCAACATTGTTGAGTACTTGTGCTGAGTTTAGCTTTTTGTTGTAGAGGACTGGGCTGTGAAAGATGTGATGCTACTGTCATTTTAAATGATTTTCACAACTGTAGAGGAAAGAATGTAGATACTGAAAAAGCTTAAAGAAGAACATGAAATGGCCCAACATCCTGAGTCTGTGCTCTAGGAAATGAGGCAAGGGATCTAGAGTGTAAAGTGAGGGGAGTGGCTGAGCATGGTGGCGCACACTTGTAATCCCGGCGCTTGGGAGACTGAGACAGGAGGATCACACAGGTTCGAAGCCAGCCTCAGCTACTTAGTGAGGCTCTCAGCAGCTTAGTGAGACCCTGTTTCCAAATAAAGTAAAAAAAGGTCTGGGAGTATAGCCCGGAGGTAGAGAACCTTTGGGTTCCACCCCCAGTACTACACGCACACAGAAAAAGAAAGAAACAAACAAACAAACAAACAAAGTAAGTAAGTGAGGGAAGTGAGCTTGGACGTTTTGGATATTTTGGATTTGTACCAATAGCTGGGAGACTGCTGTGCAGTCCACCATGGCCATGATGGAGTCAGTACAGTGTGTGAACTCAGCAGAAGAGTGAGGCCAAGACTGTGGAGCAAGTGATCTGCAGTTGGCCCATCGTATCAGACAACCACACACATATTTAGAAGACTGTGCCCATCAAATTTAGGTGGCATTGGCCTCTGTGCAGGAAGAAATGCAAATTACCTGCTCATACATAAATGGTATGGAATGGGGGGCAATAGGAAAAATTAGAGAGTTGCTTAGAGAAAGAATGAAACCTAAAGTTACTTGTTAGCAGTTCTAACAATAATCTAATAATAGTCTTTAGTCGGTTAGGGACATTTTATTCTAAAAATACCTTTTCCTTGGATTTATGTAGTGTTGGAAATATTTAAATAATATAAAGCACACTTCTCAACAAGTAATAGGAGTAGGCATCTTAAGGTTACACTAATTTGATGACATATGCCAGGATGTCATCTTACTCTCACCAAAACTTTGTTTGGGTGTGGATCAGGGAGGTTTTTGATCATCACATAAAGAAGGCAGATCTGGGGCTAGCCTGTGTTCCTTGTGGGACGCTGGTCTCTTTAAAATTCTACCCTCAGCTACTGTTCTTTTCCTTTACACTGTCCCTGGAGCATCTGCCCCCCCTTTCCCATCTCAGGCAACAAATAAATAATAATGACTTCAAAATCTACAGCTTGTACCCCATAGTCCTCTTTCTTCTAGTATTTTTCAACTCTTTGCCACATAAGTTTGTTATTATCTCCACGGCTAAATGGAAACTACCCACTTCTTGAATCACTCCTGTATTTTTGGTGGTGTTTGAGGAAACCACCACCCATCCACTCAAGTCATTTCTGCTGGAAACCGGAAACTATGGCCAGTTATAAATCCCACATGCTTTGCCATAATTTTTCTCTTAACCAGTGGTTGCCAAAGCAAATTGGTATCGAACAGAGCACATGAGATTTGCCCAGGTAATTTGGGATCCAGGCATGTTTATTCATTAAAAGATTCCTATGTGAGTTTGTGTATTTTGGAGCTACTGCCAAGAACCATTTCTAAAAACTCGTGATTTAAGTGGAGGGTAGGAGCCAGCAGGTAGCTTGGTCACCCAGCAAGGTAAGCTGATACTCATAGACATTTGGAAGTAGACTCTTTGCAATGGGAAAATCTTTATCTTAATTCCTGTGATACTTTAGATGTACTATTCTATGAATAGAGCTGCATAGTTTTAAAAAATGTAAGTATGCCTAACTTAGCTACCAAACACTCTCACTAATTCAGCACATATTCATTGTCTACTTCTGGGCCAGGGATATGAAAGCAGCACATGGTTCTTGCCGTATTAGCTTCACCCCCTAATGGACAGTCCCATGCATTTCTTCTCTTCTTTAAGGTGCAAAATGATCTGACTTTACAGAGCAATGGCAATCAGTATTCTCCAAATGAGGTAAGTTTCCTGAACATTCATGGAAGCCGAGGTATTCCATGAAGACCTCATTAGAATGTCTTTTTTAGAAATATATAATCTAACACTAGTTTGTGAATTAACTGAGGAGTCTCTGGGGGACACCCATAAACTGTCGCTCATTCTCATTGGCAGTCATAGCCTTATCTGACCCTATCCCTAATTAAGATTATTTTTATGAGATGATTTGAAACCCAAATGTGGGAACATCCTTATTGAAAACAAAACTAGAATCACTCAAATGGGCAACACCTAAAACGTCTCATGGTCCATCAGTGATTCAGCATGTGGCTTCTTTGTGAATGAAACATCTGCTCATTGTTATCATTTCCCCAGTCTTGTTGTGCTGTGGGAGTCTTCATTAGCTGTGCCCTCTTTGGGATATCTGTACATACTTAGGCACACGTGCACACAACTGTGCTGGAGGAGAAATGGATTGCCACTTTGACGTGATTATAAAATATATGTATGAGAAGCAAATAAAAAATTGAGTAAGTTGCCCATAAACAACATTCTGTTGATTTTGCCATTTAAAACATTTGCAAAGTGATGTATTTATGAGTTTGTTTGTTTTTTGCCAGAACTTCATTATACAACAGCAAATACAGAGAGGGAATGGATATATAATAACCCTTGACCATACAGAAGCTTATATTATTTTGCCCCCCCCCCCATTTCCTTTCCTTCTAATCCCACAGATAAGAGAGAACTCGACCACAGTCTCTCCAACCACAAACAGCACAACTCCTTTTGGCCTGAAGCCTCGATCAGGTAAATTAAAAAACTTCAGTCCATTCTTAGCAACTCTGTAGTTTCTCTTTAGTCTTTTACATTTATACTTGGCTCTGGGGAACTGGAATCCTGGTATCAGAACCTTGTTATCACTTGGGAAAGTCAGCAGTTGTAGTTTTTACTGAATCAGTTGTTAAGCCCATGGGTAGCTTTTCTTCTTTTGAATCACAGCAAAGGAAAATTGGTGGGGGGAGTGTGTAAATGCAGAAGAAATATTCTATTGAGCTTTTTTACCCAAGGCAAAAGGAAGAGGTCCCCTTGCTCCAAGGTGCTCTTCTGGCTCCAGGGCAGCCTTGGGGAGGGACTCCTTCCTGAGACATCCTCCATTGCCTTCTGAGCCAGGTAGCGTCTTTATACTTGTTCATGTAACAGGCTCGCACGATGAGTCAGGAGTCATGAGAAAAATTTCTTTGGGGAAAGCATTCTGATTTTTTACCTACTTTAATTTGTTATTAGTATATTCACAAAAGGAAATTATAGTAATGTACCAATTAACTATTAGTTTAAAAAGAAGGACTCTGAACCAAAAAATGTGCCTTTTCTGATTTTTTTTCTCCATTTACTTCAAGTACTGGTGCTTTCAGGTTCCTCTTTGTTGCATTAATGTTGTTTCTTTAGTATTTAGCCTACTCACTACTAATGCTTTTAAGCAAGTACTAATAAAGGACTCAGACATTTTTTAAGCAAATGCTGGTAAAGAACTCATAGGTTCTTGGGTTTCTCAGTAAAGTTTTATTTTTATTTTTTTAACAACAGAAGCAGTGCATCAGTCTAATTTGAAAAAAAAGGTACCTACAGGAAAAAGAACAAAGATGATTCATTAAGAAGGAACACTTTTTTTTTTTTTGAGCAAGTTGATTGATGGGCAGTGCGTGGCCAGGTGTAATGGTTTCCTGGCAGTTAGAATGGGCCCTGTAAGAAAAAAGCCATTGGGGAAAATGCTTGAGTATTTCAAGAGTTAGTGGGTATTTTTTTGTTTCTGTGTGTGTGTGTGTGTGTGTGTGTGTGTGTGTGTGTGTGTTCCTAGGGATGGGACCCCTGTGCTTGCCATGTGAGGTAAGCACTCTACCACTGAGCTACACCCCCAGCCCTAGTGGGTGTTTTGTGGAGAGTCAAATTGTACATGAAATAAGACCTAAATGGCTGCCCTTTTGTCGGGAACTAAGCCCATGTGATCAGACCATCATTGTTCTTTCACTTCCTTAGTCTCAGGTGTATTATGGGAGGAATGCAAGTGAGGTAGGCACCTCTCCCTGTTCTGTGTGCACCATCAGAACACTTGTCTCTGCACACCCGAGGACTTCATATTGGGCTGCATACTGTCTCCGTTCTAAAATATTTCAAAGTTAAGAAAATCAAGAGCTGAATGAATCCTCAAAGAACAATATTCTTTTGAATGTGCAATTTTGCAGCTTAGTTGAAAATTGTTTTCAGTGAAAGTCCCTAATTTAATTTAAAGATTTAATTTAATTCCTTTTATGAATAAATTCCTTAAATTTATCAAAGACAGGGTTGCAGCCTACTTTGTTTCAGTGACTTTTAGTTCCTTTTACGGATAAATTTTTTAATTTATCAATGACAGGGGTGCACCCTACTTGCACTGTAAACCATTTCAGGTTCTTTGTAGTGGTGAGGAATAAATGGAGTTTATCTTGAATAGCAGAAAACAAAGATCATTTCCTCTCTGAGCTTCCAACCTCAGAATCTTCATTAGTCAGCCTGGCAATTGCTCTAGTGGTTGAAAGCTTTGTGTAGTTTGGGTGCTATAAATAGTTGGTTTATCTTCGGGAACATCAAGTGACATGTTGGAACTTCATAAAACTACTATTATGTATTGGGTTTTAAAAATTGTATGTAATAATTTTTAAATATTACAGTATGTATTTTTATATTTCTGGAAAGCAATATATATAGTAATCTTTAAAATGCCTAAATGCTATTTAATTTTTATTTTAAAATTAAATACGTGGATTTATGTGATTTCTGTGGTATTAGTAAAAACAGACTGTTCAAGTAAATAAGTTGGAGTAATAATTTAGATTCTTAAACATGTTCGTGAATTATTTTTCTCCTTTTTTTTTTTCCTGTCAAAGACAGTGAACATGCCTAAACTATTCAGTCTCAGAGCCACAGGCACTAATTTATGTGGTGCCGGCACTGCTTTATAATTGAATAATAATTTATTATAGATACTACATATAAATATCCTAGGCAAATATGACATTACTATGTGGATATTTTAGACCTCTATATGGGTATAGTAAAACATGTTACGGTTTCCTTAATGATGGACTTAGAAGTTCTTGAAATTGATTACCAACTGTTGGTTAGTTGGATTTATTATGAAATAGGTTTTACTGTTATCCAAAATTGGTTTGCCTTGGTGTTTTTTATATATTTATTTATTCTTTTTTTTTTTTTTTTTTTGGCGGTACTGGGGATGGAACCCAGGGGCATTCTACCTCCAAGGTACACCCCCAGCCCTGTTTTTAAGTCTTTCTTTTTAAATTTTGAAACAAGGTCTCACTGAATTGTAAAGGGCCTCTCTGAAGTAGCTGAGGCTGTCCATTAACCGTGATCCTCCAGTCTCCACCTCCCTAAAGCTGGGATTACAAGCTTGCACCACCATGATGCCCGGCTTGTCCTGGTGGGTTTTTTTTTGTTGTTGTTGTTTTTGTTTGTTTGTTTGTTTTTTTGTGGTACTGGGGTTCCTGGAAACCCTTCTACGTCAGGGCTACACTCCCAGACCTATTTTATACTTTTTATTTGGAAACAAGGTCTCTTAAGCCAGTGCGGCTGACTTCGAACCTACGCGATCCTCCTGTCTCTGCCTCCCAAGCACTGTCTTGGTGTTTTTTTTTTTGTTTTGTTTTGTTTTGTTTTGTTTTGTTTTGTTTTGTTTTTTGGTGGTACTGGGGTTCCTGGAAGCCCTTCTACCTCTGGGCTACACAGCCAGACCTATTGTTACATTTTTATTTGGAAACGGTCTCCTTAGCCAGCGCGCGCAGCTGGCTTCGAACCTGCGTGATCCTCCTGTCTCTGCCTCCCAAGCGCGGGGATTACAAGCATGCGCCACCACGCCCGGCAGTCTTGGTGTTTTTTAATGATAAATTTTTAAAACTAGGATTTTAGTTTTAAATTTAAATTTTAAAACTAGGGAGGTGTGTTGAGGATGGAGGAGGAGCTGCTTCGATCCAGCTCTCGACAAAGTATTCCAGTATATTTGCAGACATCCTTAGAAATTCTACATTGCCTTGGGGGAAATTTTTCATTCTCAGCAAACAATGACTCTACAAAAGTTGTATTTCTAATAGATACATACATACATATCTATGTATCTATCTCTCTCTATATATATATTAAGCTTCGTTCTCTGTGACCAGTTTTTGTGTGTGAATCATATAATTAATCATATTTGCTAAGATTGCTAGTTGTTGAGAAAAGTATCTGGTAGGCCTTTTGCTTTTTAACCTGCATAACTTATCTCTGGGTCCTCTTTCTACTGACGTGACTCATTAGTCCTCTTAAGTCTGCGGGTTTGCGGAACCGTTAAGATGAACGATATTAACTGCATGCAAAGTGTAACCGATGAGTACTAACCCTCAGTTTTTATCATTCTTTTTATTCCATGCGCCATCCTTCCTTCTCCTCCTCTATTGTACATGTGCAATTAAATCTCATATAAATGCAACCCACTTCATTTTCATGTGAACGTTATGCCATGCGTGAAATGCTGCGGCCCTTTGGGTTTGCCCCGGTCCGTGTGCAACTCCCCGCGGCCTGGCTCTCTCGCCCTTCTGCAGACCCAGCCCTCATTCTCCCTCCTATCTCCTTCAACAAACTTACACAGGCACAAACATGGGACAACTCTAGCTACAGTGTTCCTTCTGAAGGAGACAGTGACAATGGTAGGTGGCTTTGTACCTCTTCTTCAATGTTCTCGTTAATAACTCAGTGAATGTCCTCAGCATTCCTTTCTGTGAGGCTGAAGATAGGAGTATATTCACCTGCATGCTTAATTTTTAAAAAATGCGCATAAAGCCTGGAAATAAAGTCCAGAAATGCATGTGGACTGTGAATTATTTTCTAGCAGTTGGTCAACCTACAGTTTAATTACTTGAGTTTTCTGGATTGGGGGAGGAATTCTAAATACTTTCTTCTCTACCTATTCTGGGTTTTTGGTTTATTTGCAAAGATTTGGGGTTTGCACATTTGGATTATCTCCTCTTGCTCCTGCACCTGTACTAAGTGCTTTAAGAGTTTGATTTTTATTATCTGTGCTTACCACGTGAGATTTTTAAGGTAATTAAAACACACCATGGCTTATCCTAGACTGTTGTGCTGGAAATAGTGATAATGTTGAGAGATTTCTAAAAATGAAAAAGAAACCACTTTATCTTTTTCACCCCCAAATCATTTGCTTTTTTTGGCTTTTGATTCCTTCTTGAGTGTAGTTTCATCTATATTATATTAAAGAATAGTAAGTTGTTCTGAGAATCATATGAGTAAATAAAAATTGAGGATATCTTGTTAGGATGAACTAATCTTAACTTTGTGCCATTAAATATTTTAAATAGTCTAAGAAATAAAATAAATATAATTATTTAGATCTACATACCATGTCAATCTGAGTCTTTATTCTAGTCTAATGCTAGCTCAGATCTTAAACATTTTACTTCAAAATACAAAGTGCTAGAAGTAATGTTAAATGAAACAGAAATGCATATGTATTTATATATGTGTATACGTATGTATATATACACATGTATAAATATGTGTGTGTCTGTATCTAGTCACAGAGCCACACCTCCAGTGACCTCCCTCCCTCAGCCACACCCTGCCTACTCACCTTACCACCTAATGAATCCATCAGTGGGTTTATTCACTGATAGGATTAGAACTCTCATGATTCTGTTTTACCTCAGAACATTTTGAATTGCTAATACATGATCTTTTCCAGGGGAAGTTCTATTTCCAAACCATAACAGTTACAAATGAAATATTAATATATCACAGATGTCTCACATCGCTAACTAGAAATAAAAGTGATTAAAACAACAATCCTAGTTGGGCGTGGTAGCACATGCTTGGAATCCCAGGACGTGTGAGGCTGAGACAAGAGGATTGCAGGTTCACAGCCAACCTCGGAAACCTAGTGAGGCCCTCTGCAACTTAGTGAGACCTTGTGTCAAAATAAAATAAAATAATAAAATAGGTCTGGTATGTAGCTCAGAAGTAGAGGGTCCATGGGTTCAATCCCAGTACCACACACAAAAGAAATGAATAGATTACATAAAATAATAAATTAGACGAAAGTTCCTCCTTAAATCATCCTGCTTTAAATTCTGAAAGTTGAAGAGGGCTAAAGTGGGAATTTTCTTGGTAAACTCTTCATTTACATAAAAGTTTAAAAAGGAAGATAATTTTGTTTTTCAGAAAACATGGCTATTTATGGTTGTGATATTGTTTAAAGGAAACAGTTTAGTATGAAATATTTATGTAGATTTGGTATTTCCTTACAAATGGTATCTTAAACCAAAAGACTTTTTTTGTAAGATGGAAAAGAATTAGACATCTTCTATAGTAGAATTTCTGAACCAAGTAAGACTAGAGAGGAGCGCTGTTACCTGCGGCACCCTCTTAGGCAGAGCTGCACGTATGGCCATCCCTGAGGCTCCTCACTCTCGAAGGTGTCCTCTCAGAAAAATCTATGTTCACTCTACAAATGGTTATTCCAGTACTAAGCCAGGCTACCTTATTCATTTATCAAAAATTCTGAGATTTTCATAGCAAATTAAGCATTATTAAAAGTCTCTATAAAAGTAGAATAACCTTGCATTTGTTATTAGGCGTCTTTTAATCTATGAGTGAAAATTCCAGGGATTCCTTTGTCCCTATCACACCGTACCGGTAGTAATAATAAGGATTATTTTCAGTATTCACCCAGCTCGTTCAGTCACATCAGATGCATCGTGCTTGCCGTTTCTCTCTGTTTGCACTTTGTCTCTAATATGTTCTGGGCAGGAGATATAGAAAATATTCTCTACAAAAGTATTTGTGCAGGTTCCCAGATTTGATCTTCCATGCACATCACTGTTCTTGTGATAAACTTTGCCTTGTGATTTGAACGAATTTTCTAATACAGATTTTAGATTAAAGAAGCTGCACTAGATATGCTTAAGTAAATGAGCTAATGTTGCAGAGGAGTACAGCCTATTTTTTATGTTGTTTTAAATGCTTCCTCTTCAGTAGAATATTCTACTCGGGGCTTCACTTGGCATTCCAAGGCTGATTATCACATCAGTTTGGCTTCATATTTTCTCCATTATCCAATACTTGCAGCTATCTCAAGCTTTGTAAATAAGGGCATCTCATCACTGGGCTTGACCTCACATAATGTAACCTTTAATTACTGATTTGGATAAAATTTTGTTTTTTCTACCTTATTTGCTACCTTGCTTTATATGAGAATTCCCCCTTTATTTTAATTCTTTCCAATATTTCACTCCAAATCTATCTCATTTTAAATTAGCCATTTTCTGTATAAAGTATTCTTCAAAGACACCTTTTAAAATGGCAGACAGACTAGAAGATCCTTGATAGTTGGATTCCTTCAGCTCCCAAAGTTTTGCCTCTTAAAGGAGCCTGAGGAGATGTGGAAGTCCATCTGTAGGTCCGTCCACCTCTGGCACTGAGTGGGGCAGCTTTGCTCAGTTAATCTTTAACCTGAAAACTTAACTTTCCACACCTTTCTTTGCTCTTAAGCCTTTTTACGATTCTTTTTTTTTTTTCTGAAGTTAAAAATCCTTTCTATCTCCTTTGAATCGTTTTTGCTTTTGCATTTGCAATGAATTGATAGGTGCTATTTTATACTTAATTAAAGTTGATCTTTGCAGGACGTGGTGGCGTACACTTGTAATCCCAGTACTTGGAAGGCTGAGACAGGAGCATAGCATATTCGTAGCTAGCCTCAGTTACTTAGTGAGGCCCTCCACAATTTAGTGAGACTCTATTTTAAAATAAAGAATAAAAAACATCTGAGGGTTAGCTCAGAGGTAGAATGCCCCTGGGCTTAACCCCCAGCACCAAAATAAATACATAAATATATGTAAATTAAAAAATACATAAATAAATATATAAATAAATAAATTTGATCTTTAATGTTATTGCCTGAGAATGAAGGAATGACACTTCCATCTTGGGCAAGTTTATAGACATTTCCCTTAATTTTTTTTTTTTTTTTTTGGTAGTACTGGGGTTCCTGGAAACCCTTCTACCTCTGGGCTATACTCCCAGACACCTATTTTTTATATTTGTATTTGGAAACAGGGTCTCTTAAGCCAGCAAGGCTGGCTTCGAACCTGAGCAATCCTTCTGTCTCCGCCTCCCAAGCGCGGGGATTACAAGCATGTGCCACCACACCTGGCTTTATCTTAAATTTTTTTTATCATACTCTTCACTAGGAATTATTCTCCCCATTAAAAAAGTGAGGATATAGAATATGAAGTTTTTTTTTTTTTTTTTTGCAGTACCGGGAGGTAACCCAGGGACACTTTACCTCTGAGCCACACCCCCAGCCCTAGTTTTTAGTTTTATTTATTTATTGCGGTATCAGGGATGGAACCCAGGGGCATTCTACTTCTGAGCTATACCTCAAGTCCTACTGTTTATTCTTTATTTTGAAACAGGGTCTCACTGAGTTGCGAAGGGCCTCACCAAGTAGCTGAGGCTGTTCGTGAACCAAGATCCTCCAGTCTCAACCTCCCAAATGCCGGGATAACAAGAGTGCGCCACCACACCCAGCTCGAAAGCGAAGATTTTGTTGTTGAGTTTCAACTCCTGTTTCATGCTAGAATTGCCTAGACACCAAGGTATTTGCTGTAGTGTCATATCTAAACACTGATTTTTTAACTGCTTTTTATAAGCGATAAGTGCTACAGGTATGAGAGCTTCTAGGCTAAGTCAATTGCCCAGGATCATAGGAGACTTGAGAATGTTGAAGGCAGAGAATGATTAATTAATTTTGGCTTTTAATAGAAAATGAATGAATGAACTTAACAAATTTCTAGCTTCTAGTAGCCCACATCCAGAGGTCAGAGACACTGTATTGCTTCCCTTGAACCTGTAGATCTTACACATCACTTCAGTGTAAGAGAAGGTGAGAACTAAACTTCCAAAACCTCTGGCTTGTAAAAAGAAGATATTTGAGCTGGGCATTGTGATGCACTCTTGTAATCCCAGCATTCTGAAGGCTGAGACAGGAGGATCAAGGTCCATGGACAGCCTCAGCTACTTAGGGTCTCGAAGACCCTGTTTTAAAAATAAAGAATATAAAATAGGGCTGGAGGTGTAGCTTGGAGGTAGAATGCCCCTGGGTTCCATCCCCAGTGCCACAAAAAAAAGGGGAAGAAATGTCTCATTAAGTTTAGTAGTAAGAGTTAATAATATAGATTGATGGTTTTTATGCAAAGAGGGCATTTTATTCAGCAATAAAGTACATTGGGGCAAGTTTTAGAGCAGTGGACTGAAAAGGTTTTCTCACAACAATTAGAAAAGTGGTTTCCTATGCACATCCTTAAATATCTTATTCAGGGCTTACTGTTGTTGACATGACTGTCATGATAGATACGGCTCTGCTCTCCAGGAATTTTTACTTTAGAATCCAAATTCTTATTTTAAAGTCTTAAGTTTCTCTGAAAATGTAAGCTTAGGAGATTTTTCTTTCTTTCTTTTTTTCCCCTTGTGGAGGGGGTTGAACTCATGGGCATTCTTTCTCTGAGTTATAGCCCCAGCATTATCTTTTTTTTTTAAACAGGGTCTCACTAAGTTGCCAAGAACCTCACTAAGTTGTTGAGGATGGCCACACACCTATGATTCTCCAGTCTCAGCCTCCCAAGTACTGAGATTAAGGAGATTTTTCATAAGAGGAAAAATTCAGATGACTAATTATCAGAACAAGATTTTGTGTGTGTGTGTGTGTGTGTGTGTGTGTGTGTGTGTGTGTGTGTGTGGTGTTGGGGGTGGAACCCAGGGGCTTTCTACCTCTGGGCTATACTCCCAGACCTATTTTGTATTTTACTTGGAAACAGGGTCTCACTAAGTTGCTGAGAGCCTCACTAAGTAACTGAGGCTGGCTTCGAACCTGTGCCATCCTCCTGTCTCAGCCTCCCAAGCACGGGAATTACAAGTGTGCACCACCACTCCTGGCAAGGACGAGATAATTTTTTACAAAGATGTCTTCAAATAGATCTTTGAATGAAAAGGAGTTTGAAATTCCTCCTTTATATATTCATTCAACAAACATGCCTCACACCTTCTGGGGTAGAAGGTACAAATTGGAAACAGATATGTGCTCTCAAAGAGTCAAGATGGAGAGAAAGCTGTTTATATTGTCATACAGAAAGTAAGGAATACCACGAGACAGGCACAGAGAAATATTTTTGTATGTTCCTGGAAGATAGCGATGGCTCTCAAATCACCAGTGATGGTAGACAAGAGAATGAAAGAAAAGTTAGAAATCATGGGAAAAAAATCAGTGAACTTGTAACCAGTACCTGTGAACGTGAACTTGCTACTCTACTTCAGGGTGCCCATCCCTCCCTGCAGAGCTATACTTAGAAATGTCTTTTCTACTAAATAAATTGTATGATTGTATATATGAGCAAATCTTTCTCAACCCTTGATATATAATAATTAAACAATTAAATTCTCTTTTTTTCTGTATTTTAAGTCATCTAACCCCTCTCTTCATGTACACACACACACACACACACACACACACACACACACACACCTCTTTTTCTTCTATTTTTATTTACATTTAATCGTTCAGAGTAGCATTTCACTTGAAAAACAGGTATTAACAATGGAACTATTAGCCGGGCGTGGTGGCGCACGCTTGTAATCCCCGCGCTTGGGAGGCAGAGACAGGAGGATCGCACAGGTTCGAAGCCAGCCACGCGCGCTGGCTTAGGAGACCCTGTTTCCAAATAAAAATGTAAAAATAGGTCTGGGAGTGTAGCCCGGAGGCAGAAGGGCTTCCAGGAACCCCAGTACCACACACACAAAAAAAAAACCAATGGAACTATTTTTTAATATTGTCTTGTAAACTCAGTTAAACCTGAATTAAATGTATTTCCCTGAATTAAGTGAAGGAATTCTTGAAATATAGTGATAGGTAATTTTAAAAGAACAGAATGAGCCAGGTGTGGTGGTGCACACTTGTAATCCCAGCATTCTGAAGGCTGAGACAGGAGGATCAAGGTTAGCAGTCAGCCTCATTTACTTAGGCCCTTTCCAACTTGGTGAGACCTTGTTTCAAAATAAAGAAAAAAAAAATAGGGATGGGGTGTTACTTGTAGATAGAATGCCCCTGGGTTCCATCCCCAGTATTGGAAAAAAAAGAAAAAAGAGAGAGAAAAGAAAGAAAAAGAAAAAAAAATGAGCTGGGCTTAGTGGTTCACACCTGTAATTTCAGTACCTGGAAGGCTAAGACAGGAGAACTGCAGGCTTGAGGCCAGTCTCAGCAACTTAGCAAGACCCTCAGTAACTTACGCGAGACCCTGTTTCAAAATACGAAAATAAAATAGGGCTGGAGGTCTAGCTCAGTAGTAGAAAGCCCTTGGGTTCAGGTCCTAACCCCCATCCCCCAAAAAAAGAACCCTTCTATTTTCTTCAAACCTTTTTATAGACTGGTCACTGGATTTGTTGTTTAAGTTTTATTTGGAAGAAGAATTTTTTAAAAACTAAATACACTGTAAGGAATATAATTAGAGCCGGGCGTGGTGGCGCACGCTCATTATCCCAACATTCGGGAGGCTGAGACCAGAGGATCGCAGTTCGCGGACAGCCTCAGGTACTTAGTGAGGCCCTCAGCAACTCAGGGAGACTGGTTTCAAAATAAAGAATAAAACGCCTGGCGTGGTGGTGCACGCCTGTAATCCCCGCGCTTGGGAGGCAGAGACAGGAGGATTGCGCAGGTTCGAAGTCAGCCACGCTGGCTTAAGAGACCCTGTTTCCAAATAAAAATATAAAAAATAGGTCTGGGAGTGTAGCCCAGAGGTAGAAGGGCTTCCAGGAACCCCAGTACCACAAAAAAATAAAGAAAGAAAGAAAGAAAGAAAGAAAGAAAGAAAGAAAGAAAGAAAGAAAGAAAAAAAAAAAATAGGGCAGGGGGTGTGGCTTGGAGGTCGAATGCCCCTGGGTTCCATCCCTAGACCTGCAAAAAAAATTTTTTTTTAATTTAAAAAATTTAAAAAATAAAAAAATAAAAATATATATATAATTAGAGCTACCTTAATGTTTCAGGAAAATTATTTGTTATAACCAGTAAAATAAGTTGTCAGATTTATTATGAGCCTAAAGAGTTTGTTTTTAATTCTCACATATCCCAAGGTAATTAATATATTTAGAAAACCAACAGTAGTGCAGTCATGATTTCTCATAGTTTTACATATATTCAAAGTGTTTGTTTAAAAAGCTATAGTTCTAATGTTTTTTAAAAAAACACCTTTGGACTGTTTAACATTCACAAAGCAAATATCCAAGTGTATCTGCTGTACTTTAAGATGCACAAGAATTTAAAATGAAAAACGATGCCAGGAAATGAACACCCAGACCCCACGCGTCGCCTGCTGGCTCACTTAGGGCCCCGGCGAGGCATAGTGGCTTGAATTGTGTGCTGCTAAACCAAAGCCCACAGTGCACTTAGCTTCCTGATAGTTTCATATTTAGAATAGAATCTGCCAATAAAAACATATTGAAAATATTAAACATGCAGTATTAGATAAGATTACCCCAGAGAAAAGGCAAAGGAAAATAAAACCTCCAAAGAAAACATGGTGTTTGTTTAAACGGTGCTGCGGCGCCCCTTGCTGGCTCACGGGCGTATTACCCAGCTACAAACACATTCCTTGACTTTTTTGGTAAATTTGGTTGACTGTTTAGGAGATGCAGGTTATTTCTAGATTTCATATTTTAATGTATTTCTCTTTCACTTGCTGTTCTCATTGGGTAGATTTATGTAGTTGTTGTTTTGCTTGATAGGTTATAAAGGCAGGTTTAATTAGCATTTCCAGTTTTTCTTAGGATTCTTGTCAAATTTTCTCTCATTTCTTTTGTGCTGTGAGATTTTCTTCCCTACCTACCCGGTCACTCTGTCCTTCTCTTGCTAGCCTTGGCTGTATTTCTTCAGCAGCTGGTCTCTTTGCTGTGGGCTCTGGCTTTTGTGACGGCCCCTTGGTGACCTGGTTTGGGCTCCCTTTGTCTGTGACTTCCCTGAGTGGCTTCCAGCAGAGGTCCAGGCTCCAGTCTCTTTGAGGTCCAAGCAGGTGGAAGACCTTATAATACATCTGATCATCCTCTTTTCTCCATTAACTGTGAATCAAGGATTTACAATGTGTCAACTTGCTGTTATCCCCTAGAGCATCAGGATGCTGGTTCAAATATTCTGGCATGGATTTAGAAAGCAAATCCAAAGGAATACATTGAGATTAAAATGATATCGTTAGGCAAACACAGGATATTTAATTATATGTAGTGCACTCAAGCCTTTCACTCAAGGTATTATGTTTTAAGCTGTCTTTAATTTTTTAAATCACTGAAATAGTTTCTAAAGTGGCCTAGAGGATCCAGGCACAGTGATCCATGCCTATAGTCCCAGCTATATGGAAGGCTGAGTCAGGAGAATGTCTTGAGCCCAGGAGTATGAGGCCAGCCTGGGCAGCATAGTGAGAACCCATGTCAAACAAACAAACAAACAAACAAACAAAAAAAAACCAGGTGCAGTGGCACAGACCTGTAATCCCAGTACTTAAGATGCTGAGGCAGGAGGATTGCAGGTTTGAGGCCAGCTTCAGCAGCCTCGTGAGGGCCCTCTACAGCTTAATGAGACCCTGTTTCAAATAAAAAATAAAAAGTAGAGCTGCGGGCATAGCTCAGAGGTAGAATGCCTATGGATTCAATCCCCAACACCACACACACACGCACACGCACACGCACACGCACACGCACACACACACACATTAAAGTAGCCCATAAGAAATGTTTATCAGGATAGAGTTGAAGTTGCAAGCTTCCTATTTGACATAGTTTAAATTTATAGTGGTTGGAGCTTCTTCCATCCCAGTGATTTCTCATATTGGAATTCCCTCCCAAAACTTCCTGAAGGGTTTCCCAGTCTGAAAATCTACAGAACAGGGGGAGCCATATAAACCTTTCCACAGCTCTTTGCTCCTTTTTTTATACATGGCAGGTTGATGGCCTAGGATTAAAAATCTCTAGGACAAAGAAAATTCAAGTTTAAATCTGCACTGGGATGTGTATCATTTTTGAGAAAATAAAATTCTTGCTATAATCACTCTTCCACATGTAGAATTTTTTTTTTACCTTTTTTATTGTTCTTTAAAAGGTGTTATCCTTTAGATATAAGGCATATTGTTGTTTGTCTTTACGGTGCTGGGGATTGAACCCGGGGGCTTGCATGTGTTAATAAGCCAGCCCGCTACTATTGAACTACATCCCAAACCTAAGAGAGCAAAAGTCTTCTTGACTCCTTCCAGAGGAAGTATCACTGTTCATTACCATTCTCAGAGTTGTAACTTGGAGAACCTCAACCTACTACTGATCTCTTCAACTGCCTTCAACCCCAGCAGCCTTTCTGAAAGCAGCCTGAGCTCATTTCTAAAGAGCTGGACTTTTGGACACCAGCGATGTGATAGAATGCAGACCCTCTCCCCAGTGCACTTACATACACAATCTTGTATGTCATCATTTATCTCTGAGCCCAGGCTTATAAAAACATCATCTCAACAAAAACACTCACCTACATTTATTTTTAATACCCGAAGCAATCTAAAGTTTTCTTTCTTTTTTTTTTTTTTTTTTTTGTGGTACTGGGGATGGAACCCAGGGCCATTCTAACTCCAAGCTACACCTACAGCCCTATTTTTTATTCTTTATTTTTTGAAACGAGTCTCATTGGTTGCAAAGGACCTAAGTACTGAGGCTGACTGTGAACCACAATCTTCCTGTCTCAGCCTCCCAAATGCTGGGATTACAAAGCGTGTGGCACCATGCCAAGCTAGATTCTTCTAATTTGGGATAAGTTATCTGGATTACATGAATCTATTTTGAGTATAAAACAAAACTTAGAATGAAGGCAGTGGAAAATGAGAGACAGGGCCAGTCCAACACGTGGTCTGCAGGGGTCGCTAGACTTAGACCCTTCCCTACATTCAGTTCATTACCACCAAAAATCCCAGTGTCTTACTTTACACTGCAAAATGACTAAGAGTATAACCTCCTTTGGAATATCTGAATCAGGCTTTCTCTGTGAACTCATTGAGTGGTACATTCAATTATTTGGGGTGGATAAAGAAATTGTTTACTTTAAAATGGGTAAAACCCCACATGGCACTCTGTGCAGGGCAAAGCTTAAAGGCAGTTTCTCTCCCTTTCTATTGTAGTGTTTCTAAGACCTCAGAGAAATTTGGAGTCGGTAGACCCACAGTTTACAATTCGGAGGAAAATGGAGCAGTTGAGAGAAGAAAAAGAGCTGGTGGAACAACTCCGTGAGGTATGCAAGAAACATCATATTACTAAATAGTAATGTCCAGAATTGAAGCAACATTTTTTGTTTGTTTGCTTGGGTGTTTGGTTTGGTTTGCTTTGGTTTTATTTGGTTTCATACCAGGGATTGAACCCAGAGGCATTCTACTTCTGAGCTATATACCCACTCCTATTTTATTTTTCACTTTGAAACAGGTTCTCCCTAAGTTGCTGAGGCTGGCCTCAAACCTACAATCCTTCATCTCAGCCTCCCAAGTACCAGGATTAAAATGACACACTACCATGCCTGGCAGTGTTTTGTGTTTTTTAAAATTCCTAATTTTGAATCTAGCCAAGTCACTTACTGATTCTTTGATATTGGGAAAATCACTTAAAAACCCTGAATTCACTTTCTTCATGCACTAGAAAAATAGTTCTATGTTAATGGAGTTTTGTGAGTAGACATGAGCCACTATAATACTTAATACACATATATATAAATGCTATGCATTGTTTTAAATAGGGCATAACTTAAAATAATACACTGTTCTTTCTTTGCTTAATGATATTTCATAACTGGGCATGGTAGCACACACTTGTAATCTCAGTAATTGGGAGTCTGAGACAGGAGAATTGAAGGTTTATGGCCAGCCTCTGCTACTTAGGCCCCCTGCAACGTAGTGAGAAATAGGGGTGGGGGTATAATTCGGAGGTGGAATGCCCCTTGGTTCAATCCCAGTACCACAAAAAAGTTCATTAATTTATAGATGTTTATAGTGGTCCTCATTTTGTTCCCCAAACTGGTCAGAGACATCAATCAATCATGTAATTGGCAAGCCATTTGGATATCTCTTAAGGATGAATTTTGCACGGGGCACCATTGAAGATTTTGAGCTTGGTGATGGCAGGAATGAGAACAGTCTGGTTATACCCTCCTTGATGTATTTTTCAGTTCCTGGTGGTCACTCTAGGTATTTCTGCACCCCCAGGGTCTTTGTATGTAGTTAGGAAGATTATAAATTAAAAAATGAAACAACAGTACAAAAGTCAATCACCGAGGAAGAGGAGACTGGTATTAGTTATTAAAGGCAGCACTTAGCCAGGTATGGTGGTGCACGCTTGTAATCCCAGCATTCAGGAGGCTAAGACAGGAGAATCGTGTTTCGCGGACAGCCTCAGCTACTTAGTGAAGCCCTCCTCAACTTAGTGAGACCCTGTTTCAAAATAAAGAATAAGAAATAGGGCTAGGGGTGTATCTCAGAGGTAATATGGCCCTGGGTCTCATCCCTAGTACTGGAAAAAAAAAGCAGCAGTTTATGAATTGCTTTATAAGCTCACTACATTTAAAAAGAAATGCCACGGCCATGGCCAAGACGAGAAGAAGAGAGCTTTTGGAAGGATGCAGACTTTATGTTAAATCTCCTGTTACTAACAAATGTTTATTGACCACCACTGTATGCCAGGCAGTATTTAGGTGGTAAATAGAGGCGAGAACCCAACGCCTTCTGCAGCTTTCAAGCCTATAATCTATGGGGAAGAGATAGCAAATAAGAAGCAAATAAATATGTGATTTCAACTAGTAATAAACTCTACAAAGGAGCAATGAGTCCTATAATAAAGTTTAAATTAAGGTAGATCAGCATTTTTGTTATTACAGATGATTTTTCATATGTGGTTTAGCAGGTAGTCAGGAGAAAAGAATAAAATAAAAAAAAAAACCTCTTAGCATCACTTAAGTCACTATGGTTCAGTAAGCCCAAGGGAAGTCAGTCTTCTGTCATTTGCCTAGAGGATTTGGATGTGCAATAAGTTTGGAAGGCAAACTTCCCAGAACACATGAAAATAAAATCAGAAATTATGATACATCTCTCAAAGAGAATCAATACATCTCTCAATATCTTATAATTTTATCTTAATCTTGGGTCATATTGATAACCATTATGTTTTAGTTTAGTGATACAAAATTAGAAACTGAAAGAGTATCTAGAAAAATCAGGTGCCTACACACAGGACAGTTCTGCAAGAAATTTATATAATCCTTATATGCACTGTTTTTCTAGTTTTCACTTTTTGAAAAGTCATCCTCTTAAACCAACCTTCAAAGACAAGTACCCAATCAAAAGGATCTTCCACTGTGAAGCAGAAACTTTTATTTAAGGCTTTAATTTTTCTTTGTCTACTTCTGTTTCCAAGAGGATGGAGTAGAAATACTGTTTCTTGGACTAAGTACACCTTAGAACATTCTAAAAGGTCAAGAGAAGCGAGCCTGGCTTAGGTCCTTGGTCCCTGAGGAACAGCATGGGTGAGCTCCACGGGTTTTCTTCATGTTTCCTTTATCTCACATGTGGAGCCAAAGGAGTTAGAAACGTCAGTGGACACAGATTTGACAAAAGAAAAAGCCCCAGCTCAAACCTGCTTCCTCCAGCCAGACAGTCAGGAAATGGGCAGTCCAGCAAGACAAAAAACATAGACAATAAATGTGTTGCTCCAGCGTAACACCAGAGGGAAGGAACTGTGGTCTCACCGTTACCACACCCGTGGAGGCTGAGGCCAGTGGCTGGTATTCTACCCCTGGGTGGTATCAGAGAAGACAGAGTCAGCAGCCAGAATGTCATACTCTCTGCTAGTTAGGAGCCCCATATGCTACTGGAGATGACCTGGGGAGCCTGGATTTCCACCACCACCCAGCTGTGGGTGCCTGTGTTCACCCTCAGCTCCTGTCCAACTGAAGCCAAGTAGAAAACTCAGACTTCTGCATCTATCTGGCATGAAGTACATGGTAGTCGCCCGCTGCTGCCAGCAGTGAACAAAATAATAACCTGCTAAAGCAGAGGTTTAAACATAGTACAGAGCCACATAGTGTAGTATGGAAATGTCCAGATTTCAAATAAAAATCGTTCACCACACCAAGGACCAGGAAACTCATACTGAACAACAACAAACAAACAACAGAAACATAGCAATTCACAGGTGAAAATACTACTCTGGAAGAGATGTGAGAATTATTGGATAAAGATATTAAAGCATCGGTGATAGAAATGGTTCATTATTATTGATCAACATGGTTACAGGAAAGGAAAAGACAGAGTGCCTCAGCAAAGAACTAGAAAAATCTCAGCAAGAAGTAGAAGATCCAAAGAAGAATCAAATGGAAAGTTAGAACTGGAAAATACATTATCTAAAGTAATGTGGGTGAGCCTGGGCGTGGGGGCAAACATTTGTAATTCCAGTACGTGGGAGGCTAAGACAAGAGAATC
The DNA here is from genome assembly GCF_963383645.1 of Muscardinus avellanarius. Taxonomy (NCBI): domain Eukaryota; kingdom Metazoa; phylum Chordata; class Mammalia; order Rodentia; family Gliridae; genus Muscardinus; species Muscardinus avellanarius. Next base: position 144,186,229 of record NC_137787.1, on the reverse strand, counting down.
GCAGGTTCGAGACCAGCCTTAACTACTGAGTGAGGAGGCCTTCTGAAACTTAGTGAGACCCTGTTTCAAAATAAAGAATATGAAAAAAAATAGGGCTGGGGATGTAGCCTGGAGATAAAATGTTCCTGGGTTAAATTCCCAGCACTGCAACAAAATAATAATAATAGTAATAATAATAATGATGATGATGATGTGGGTGGGCTCCACAGAGGAACCTTAAGACAGAGGAAATAGTTAGGGTAGAACTGGAAGAAGGAACAATGAAGTGTCGTTCAGAACAACGTGAACAACAGAGAGAAGAGATTGAAAATAAATGAACAGGCCTAGAAGACTTGTGAGAATGTAACAAATGACCTCAATTCACATGTCTTAGTCAGCATTCTTACTGCTATAATGCAAAACAACTGACCATACAAGTTAGGAGAAGGAAGATCTATTTGCTCACAGTTTCTTGGAGATTCTAGATTCAGATCATGTGAGGCCAAATTATATTTGCAGACCAGGGCACAGTGTTTGGAAGCAGAGAGAAGGAGAGAGCAAGACTGCTCTCAAGTCATGCAGGCTGGAGCATGAGGGAGAAAGTACGTAAGGGAATCCAGACACAGGCACAGTCCCTAAGACCACACCTGCAGAGACCCGCCTTCATGGCCACCCCCACCAGCAAGGGTTACCATGAAGATAAATTAATTGTAATGGATTTATCTACTGATGATGTTACAGCCCTCATGTTAACTACATGAACCCTGAGCTCTTCAGGGGACATTGTATATCTGACCATTACATCACATCAGGGGAGTTCCTGAAGGGCAAGAAAGAGGACTGAGCAGAAGAGAGCCTGGGGTGGAGGGAAGTGGGTGTGTTTGTGAAAGACAGTGTGAGGGCCCCTTTTAGGGTGCTGGGGTTGTACACTTGGACTCTGTCCAACCTCAGGATCCTGGTAGTTTTGTAAGTTGCTGCCATTGGGGAAAACCAGGCACATGGTACATGGAATCTCTCTATATTATTTCATAAAACTCTGCACAAATCTAGAATTATTTCAAAACTAAAAGTTTAATTCTTTTTTTTAAAAAAAAGGACAATAATTGATTTCTTAACTAAAATACAATCTAAAACAAAAGCATCCTTTAATCCCTCTTCCACCCCATCCACATTGAACCACTCAGGCTTGCTTTTTATTCATTAGTTCACTCTGTTTTACATTTTCATTGCTGTGGCTGAGGTCTTACTGAACTCAGGAAGCGATTTTATTATTCCTACCATTATATGTGTGTGTGTGTGTGTGTGTGTGTGTGTGTGTGTGTGTGTTTGTTATGGTAATGGGGATGGGACCCAGAAACATTTTACCTCTGGGCTCCACCCCTAGACCAATTTTTTACTCTTTATTTTGAAACAGGGTCTCACTGAGTCACAAAGGGCCTCACTAAGGAGCTGAGGCTGTCTGAGAACTGCAATCCTCCCACCTCAGCCTCTCGAATGCTGGGATTACAAGTGTGTACCACCACGCCCGGCTCATCCTATTATTCTAATTAAACATTTTATACACAACTAAATTTGTTTTTATATTTAGGGGTTTTGTTAGTATTGTTTGAGAATATTTACAAAATCCCAGTGTTTTCCAGTTATTTGTAAACTTTTCCCCATTATGAGATTAATGCCCCAGTGTATATATACCTGTAGTTCTATTTCACCCTCAAGTGGCTCGTTCTGATTTCCCCCCACAGAGCATTGAGATGAGACTAAAGGTCACTCTGCATGAAGACCTGGGGGCTGCACTCATGGACGGCGTCGTCCTGTGCCACCTTATCAATCACATCCGCCCACGCTCTGTCGCTAGCATCCATGTCCCCTCACCAGCGGTCGTAAGTACCACCATAGAAAGGGAAAGTAACTTTGACATAAAACAGACACTTTTTAAACTGTGTTGTTGGTTAAGGATGTTCATGGGATCACTAGGACTCCGCTTCAAACCTTTCTGTTGGGCCTCAAACAAGTAGAAGAACAGAATGAAGAAATGGGTCTGAGTGAAGCAACACCTTCACTAGAAAGAATATTTAGAAATAAACATGAGGACGACAGACAACAGGTTTATTTCAAACATCAAATTTAAAGAATAACATGTTCAAAGCCAGCCTCAGCAACTTGGCGAGGCTCTCAGCAACCTAGTGAGACTCTATTTCCAAATAAGAAAATGTAGCTTGGAGGTAGAAGGCTTCTAGGTTCAATTCCCAGTACCAAAAAAAAAAAAAAAAAAAAAAAGTGTACTTTGTTTTTAAATGTCTACTTATCACAAATTCTTCAGTGGCCATCTTGCATCTGTTGTGATGGGCCTGGCCACACAAGAGCCATAGAACCTTCTCCCTGTCTCTGCTCTGTGCCTTACTCTCTGCCCCAGTGTGCACAGGCCATTCTCTGTCTAGAGGCTGCTCCCACCCTGCCCTCTGCACCTCCTCAGCCCTTCAGCATCACCAGGTCCCTCTGTTCCACTGTATACAGCAGGCAAACCATTCACACATGGGTCTCCTTTTGCTTGCTTTTTTCCCCATATAGCAACCCCATCGCAGCTATACAATTTTTTACTTTAGTTTTCTTTACTTTGCTAATATTTCCAGCTACATTAGCGCTAAGTGGCTTGGAGGTTTGTGGTTCCATACTT